>NC_092475.1:13782500-13795000 GCF_047495875.1 Pithys albifrons albifrons
TGGAAAACTGCAATAAATGAATCCCTTTAGGAAGGCAAAAAATGGAATCAAACGAACAATAGAAATGTTCGTTCTCCGGTGGCTGCAGGAGCTGGAAAATTGATAGAAGTGCTGGAAAAAATGATGCTGAATGAGAAATTCTGCTGCTGCAAACAGCACTGATAAATTATCTCTGGGTTCCTTACCTTGTTCACTGTGTAAAGCAACTGCTGCTTGCTGGACTTGCACAAAAACATGTAAGATTAAAACACTAATGAGAGATTAGACAGCTGGAGATGTGTAGGGTGGCATTAGTTTTTGTGAAGAATTACAGGGCAAGTTAGAGAAATAATTACAGTCTGATGGTCAAAAACGGATATTATGACCCCTAAAATAAATAATAACATCTAATCTCTTATAATCTTTCTGGAGTTACGAAAGCTTCAGGAAAATACCGATTTATTTCAATGTTATATCATAATTTACTGCACTTAGGGGAATAATAATAATAATAATAATAAAATAATCTGTTCGAGCGCTAAAAATACGGCTTAGGAAATGTACAGTGTTGAAGTTAAAATCATATAATAAAAGAGTGTATAGAGATAATTTAACACAATAATTTCAGGACAAAACGTAGATACGAGTAGACCAAACGAAAAAAACAAAATTTGCAACAGCCAAAAAAGAAATAAAGAGGCAGAAACACCAACGAGAACCGAAATGACCCGAACCGCAGGTAGCGCTGGAAAGGAAGGACTCGGAGACGAGCAGAAAACAAACGCAGAGGAGCAAAAAAAAAAAAGGTAAAATAGCAAAATGAGGAGAGTTTTCAAACTTCCCTGATTCCAGGCCGGGAGGGGATGCGCGGGGCGGGCGGGGGCGAAGGGGCGATGCTTGACGGAGGCGCGGGGAGAACGGCACAGGCACGGACGGACGGAGGGTCGGACGGAAGGTCGGACAGACGTTGGGTCGGACGGACGGAGGGTCGGATGGAGGGTCGGAGGACGGAGGGTCGGATGGAGGGTCGGAGCCGTGCCAGGGGCGGTGGAGGTGTCGGTGCCACCGCGGCTCTCCCTCCCCGTCCTGCTCACCGCGCCCGGGCCGAGCCGGGGCTGCCCGTGCTGGGCATCGTAGCGGGGCTGGCACGGCTCTGCCAGCCCTTATCCACCCCACTCCAACCAGGATGGACACTGTTCTACTTCGATTTCTGCTTTTTCTCAGTCTTTCTTTTCTTTCTTTTTTTTTTTCCCTTTCTCTCTTTGCTGTCTCACGATTAAAAAAAAAAAATCTGGTGGAAAGTTGACCCTCGGCCACTCCTTTTTCCTCCCATTTGAGACCCGAAGGGACGGATCTGGGGCGGTCAAGAGGCAGAGGCAAGGCTGGAGAGGTTTGTCAGGTGGGAAAAGATGGATAACAGGGGAAAAGGTGGATAACAGGGAAAGGCGGATGACGGGGGGGAAAGGTGGATAACGGGGAAAGATGGATAATGGGAGAAAGGTGGAGAATGGGGGGAAAGGTGGATAACAGGGGAGCAGCTGCAGGGGCCTGGGGATGAAACCCCATCTATTGTGCTCTCTGGGGCTCGTTCCTGAGTGTTTCTCTGTCTCGATCCCTGAGAAGATCCCTGGGAGTGCTGAGCATCAGCAGGAGCAGCTCCACCATCGCTCCCTGGGCAGAACAGGAGGTTTATCACTGATCAACTCCACTGCAACAGGAGGGGTTTGTGGAGTCACTGAAAGCCAAAACACAGTGGAGGAAAGACTTTTTTCCCTGACTTTGATAAGGGCATGTACAGAGAGAGCAGCTGAGTGTCCCAGCCCGTGGTTGCAGTTAGTGCTTATCAAATGTCCCTTCATAATTGCAATTATGCACCTCCATGGTAGATTAATACTTTTTACTGGCCCTTTTACAGCCATGTGTGTGTCATGTGCGCCACGAGGGGGTTTTGTCCCTGCTTGGGTGAGCTCTGTGCCAGGGGATAGATAGAAATAGGATGAAGTTCAACAAGGCCAAGTGCAGGTCCTGTCCTTTGGCCACCCCAACCCCTGCAGCGCTCCAGGCTGGGCACAGAGTGGCTGGAGAGCAGCCAGGCAGAGGGACCTGAGGGGACTGAGGGACAGGAAGCTCAACAGGAGCCACCAGTGTGCCCAGGTGGCCAAGAAGGCCAAGGGGATCCTGGCCTGGATCCAAACTAGTGTGGCCAGCAGGCCCAGGGCAGTGACCCTTCCCCTGGACTCTGCCTTGGGGAGGCCACACCTTGAGTGTTGTGTTCAGTTCTGGGCCCCTCAGTTCAGGAAAGAGATTGAGGGGCTGGAGCGGGGCCAGAGAAGAGCAACGAGGCTGGAGAAGGGACTGGAGCACAAGTGCTGTGGGGAGAGGCTGAGGGAGCTGGGGGTGTTTAGCCTGGAGAAGAGGAGGCTCAGAGGTGACCTCAGCACTGTCTGGAACTGCCTGAAGGGAAGTTCTGGCCAGGTGGGGGTTGGTCTCTTCTCCCAGGCACTCAGCAATAGGACAAGGGGGCACGATGGGCTCAAGCTCTGCCAGGGGAAATTGAAGTTGGAGATCAGAAAGAAATTCTTTGCAGAGAGAGTGCTCAGGGATTGGAATGGGCTGCCCAGAGAGGGGGTGGATTCCCCATCCCTGGAGGTTTTTAAGGTGAGCTTGGCCGTGGCACTGAGTGCCATGATCTGGTAAAGGGACTGGAGTTGGACCAAGGGTTGGACTTGATGATCTTGAAGGTCTTTTCCAACTCAATTGTTTCTATGATTCTGTGAAATCAGGAATCACGAAGCTCTTTAGCCACTGACAGCACTGCTCATGTTTGCAGCCTGAAGCACCAAAAACTTCATACTGGAAGAAATGATCAATTTTGATTGAACAGCCCCAGGAAAGTTTGTAGGATAAAATTTGCTGCAGGGGTTGAGGCTCTGATATGAAACAGAAGTGCAGCCCCTTTGTATTTCTCAAGTCTGTGTGTTTTAGTGCTGAGGGTCTCATCAGGACTATTCCAGGGTTGGAAAAAAACCTCTTGGGAGGTCTTTTTGTTACTTTTTTTTTTTTTTTATCTCAGTCAGCCTCCAAACTGTGGCAGTTTAGGTGAGAAAGTTGCTATGAAGGTAACACAAAGTGACTTCACAGGACTTGAAATACTTGCAGAAACCCATGGGGCAATGGGGGTTGCTGCCTTGGAGCTGGAGCCACTCCTCACAACCCACACACTGGAGAACTCTGTAAATATTCAAAAGCTGTTTATTTCTTTTTTCACTGCTTCAGACTGAAGGCACTAACAGTTTGTGATGTGCAGTGTTTGAGTGCAGAACATCTGGAGATTTCTCTTCCCACCAAAGGAAATGCACTGTGCTTTTCCCAAAAATCTTGGATCCTGCACCACGGGGGGAATTACCCACCAAGAGAGATCCTGCAGGAAGGACAGAGGTGTCCAGCCACCCTGTGGGGGCAAAATGGGACTTTGGGAGTTACCTGAAGGTGACTGAGAAGCAGCGTTTGAGGGACCAGGTGAACATGAGGATGATGAGGAGAAACCTCTGAGTGATACTTGGAGTAACTTCTCAGAGGAGGCCTGAGAAGACACCCAGGACAGCAGGAGGGACACAGGATTGCAGGAACATCCTGAATTCCTGAGGCTCCTGATGGATCAGATGTTCCCCCTCATTCTCTGCTCGTGCTGCTGCACCTCTGTGGGGTGATGGGTGTGGAGCCCATCACAGCAGTGGAACTGCTTGAATTTTAGGAGGTTGGGATGTTAATTGTTAAAATTTATATTTACCCCTTAAAAAGCTTTAACAGCAACCAAATTTTCCATCTGAAAGAGTTTCAATGATGAAATTTTATGTGCAGGAGAATTTACAGCAGCAGCAATTTCCTTTCTTTCAAAAATGCTGCTCTTATTCCATTCCCAAAGTTCACATTCAAAATGTTATGATTTTTCTTTTTCTTTTTCTTTTTTTTTTTAACTAACTTAGTCTAAATTTCCCATTATAGAAAAACTGGTTTTCAGACACTGCTGTTACCTGAATTAGGGCCAAATTCTGCTCTCAGCTTCTCTCCCAGCCTTGGGGCCCTGTATTTTGTTGTGTTACAGACATTTATGGGATGTAATTAATTTTCTCATTAAAAAAAAAAAAAAGAAAGGAATCCCAGGGATTTGTTCTGTGCTGCTTTGCAATGAAACTCAGCAGTCACTGAGGAGCATGGCTTGGGTTGTCAGCCCTGGTGCAGGAAGCCTGGTTTGCATTCACTGTCCCAGTTCTGGGAACAGTTTGGGGGGTGACACATTTGTGTTTTTCTCTCCGTCAGTGTTTCATTTTCTCCCTGTTATTTATTTTTATTGTTCTCTTCTTGTGAGTTTACAACAAAATCAATGTATTTTGCCTTTCCTTATTGCCCCTGTTCTATGGCTGGCACATCTCAGCTTTTTTCCTCTTCTTCTGTACATGAACATTCTATACCATTTGCTTTCTCATATTTTTCAATCTGTTTCCTCTCCCCTCCAATACGTTTTCAGACTCTTTCATTTATCACCTGTTTTTATCTGTCTTTCCTTTACCCACCTCATTTTTCTCAATATCTTTACTCTTTGATCTGCCTCAGTTCCCCCCCTTTTGTCACCCTCTTCATCTTCTGATTTTTCCTGGCTCCCTCACCACGCCCTTCACCACTCTTTGTTCTCTGACTCTTTCCTGCAGCTCCTTCTTGTACCTCCTCCTGTGCCTCTTTCTGCAGCAGGAGTGGGATGAGACAAGGACAGACAAGGCTCAGTGTGTGCCCATCACCTGCAAAATGCCCCTCATGGTCTGTGGGTTGTTACAGCTCATGTTTTTAATGCTCTCCTACAGCCTTATAAAAGGATTTAATGTCTTTCCTGGTGTCTGAGACCTGACCCCTCTCAGCAGCATCTCCTTGATACTGAACTCATGTTCACCTGACAGAAAGCAGCTGATCCATCTTTGTTTTGCTGCAGTGCAAGAATGGAATTTAGTAACAACTTATTACTTGCATTAATGAATTTATTCATTTTAATCTCAGGAGCAAATGCTTTTATGGGGAAGCCATTCTTGTTCTGCAAACTTTCCCAGCTTGGCTCAAGGTGTTTTTTCTAACATAGGAATGAAGAAGTCAGAAGCCCAGCTTCAATCAAACTGCTGTTATTTACAGCTCTGCCACAGGTTTTGGTGGGCAGAAGGTTCTCTCCTCCAAGAAGTGCCAGTGTTGGCAGGTGATCTAAAGGGATTTGCTGGGAGGAGGGTCTGGAGGGGCAGCTGCAGATTCCCAGGGTGGTGCTGCTCCTTCCTGAGGGCCCAAAGGACACATCTCTGGGAGGCAGAGCAGTGTCATGGGAACCCTGACAGCAAAGTCCAATTCCCACATTTCCATTCTTTGAGATTTTTTTATTGGTTGGTTTATGTTTTGTTTTGTTTTTAAATCCAGGCTGCTTCTCTCAGAAGAATAGGCTCCAAAGCCTCTCTTCTTAGCAACAACTTTCTTTCATCTTCTGCTATTTATTGACAGCACTGTGCAGTACCAAGTTATTGAACATCTACTCCTGAGCCATCCAATTGTTCTGCTGGGATGTAAATAAAACAAAACCCACAGGAACTCAAAAGTGAAATTCACTGCACTTGAGAGGAGCAAAGCCAAAGACTGAAAGTTCATTAGAACTCAATGAAATTCGTATCCACATTGATGTGAACTCTGAGCAATCAGCTTGAAACAGCTTGGCTTTATCCAAGAAGGACATGGATGATGGGCTTCAACACCCCTGAAGATCTCCTGTGTTTCTTGAGACAATAAACCATTTGTGCTTCAAATCTGCTTCCCCTTTTCCCAGCCAGTCTCACCTGAGAAGGGCTATTGATCTGATAATTTCCTCATCAGAACTTGTTAATCAGGACAGGAGAAAAGCCAAGGGATGAGTTTGTCCTGATGGCTTTCAGGAATTACAGCTATTCTGGTGGAGATCAAACATGTCTCTGAAGCAGTTTAGGCTAAGCCAGGAATCACAAGGTGGGAGGAAACAAGCAAAGCAGGAATTGTTACCTCATGCAAGGTGGGTGGAAAAGGATCAAACCAGCCTGTGGACACCAGAGCAGGGCACCTGCGCCTTCAGCTGCCCCTTCAGCTGCCCCTTCAGCTGCCCCTTCAGCTGCCCCTTCAGCTGCCCCAGGGCAGGGCACTGCTTGGCTGAGAGTTCCTCTGTACAGAACCAGGGAGTGCAAACACAGAATGTGCTGAGCTGGAAGGGACCCACAAGGATCATCCAGTCCAGCTCCTGCCCCTGCACAGACACCCCAACAATCCTAACCTGTGCCCCAGAGCATCATCCAAACACTCCTGGCAGCCTTGGGGCTGTGCCCACTGCCCTGGGGAGCCTGGTCAGTGCCCACCACCCCCTGGGGGAAGGACCTTGTCCTGAGATCCATCCTGACACAGCTCCAGCCCTTCCCTGGGTGCTGTCACTGGTCATGAGAGTGAAGAGCTCAGTGCCTGCCCCTCCACTGCCCCTTGGGAGGAAGTTGAAAGACCCAAATGAGGTCTCCCCTCAGGCTCCTCCAGCTGAACACACCAAGTGCCCTCAGTGTCCTCACATGCTGCCCCTCCAGGCCCTCCCCCATCTCTGTTCCCTCCTTTGGAAAGTCTCCAATGGCTTCAGCCCTTCCTTACATTGCAGTGCCCCAGACTGCCCCCCCATTGCAGGTGAGGCTGCCCCAGAGCAGAGCAGAGCAGAGCAGGACAATCCCCTCCCTTGGCCATGCTGGGCCTGATGCCCCCAGGACAGGGATGGCCCTCCTGGCTCCAGGGCACTGCTGACTCGTGGCCAGGTGGCCACCAACCAGGACCCCCAGGGCCCTTTCCTGGCACTGCTTTCCAGCATCTCATTCCCCCTCTGTCTGCACATCTGGGGTTGCCCCATCCCAGGGGCAGAATCCGGCACTTGCCCTTGTTGCCCTTCCCATGGTTGGTGATTCCCAGCCCTCTGCTCTGTCCAGGTCTCCCTGCAGGGCCTCCCTGCCCTCCAGGGACTCCACAGCTCCTCCCAGTTGGGGACTTTGGCAAACTTGCTCCGTGTCCCTTCCAGTGCTGCATCCAAGTCACTGATGGAGGTGTGGAAGAGCACAGGGCCCAGGATGGAGCCCTGTGGAACCCCACGAGTGACAGGTCACCAGTCTGATGTCACCCCAGCCACTGTCACCTCTGTGCCCGACACATGAGCCAGTTGCTCACCCATCACATGATGTTTATCCAGATGTGGACTGGACAACTTGTCCAGAAAGATCCTGGGAGAGACAGGATTGAAAGCTTCACTGAAGTCCAAAAACTTCCCATCAGCTGAATTTCTCAGACTGACCAGGTGGGTCCCCTTGTCATAGAGGGTTGGTTTAGCAGGACTTTCCTCTCCTGAAGTTGTACTGGCTGTGACCAGTGCCTGCTTTGTCTTTCAGGTGTTTTTGAACACCTCTAAGAATAACCTTCTCCAGAACTTCACCAGGCACTGAAGTGTCCTTGTCTTTCTTCTTGCCCTTCTCAAAGACTGGGACAACATTCACCAGCTTCCAGTGAGCTGGGACCTCCCTGGATTCCCAAGACCACTCCAAAATCATTGAGAGGGATTGTGCAATGACATCAGCAGCTCTTTGATGAATCCCCTCAGGCCCCATAGATTTGTGGGATGCACAGCAGATCCCACAGGGTTTGAGGGTTGTCAGGGAGTTGTTCATTCTCACAGTCATGGCCCTCCAGCCCAGGGCACTGAGAGCCCCTTGGTCCAGCAGCCTTGTTGAAGATGGAGGCAAAGAGTGGATGATGGACCAAGGGGATCTCAGTGCACTGAGAACCACCTGAAGTGCCCTGGACCAATTTAAGTCCAATCAGACTTTTTCTTCATTAGAAACCTGGGCCAGCAAACATGAAATGGGTGGGAAAGGCAAAGCCTTTCACTAGAGGGAACATCAGAATGGAGATTTGTGGGTTTTACACCCAATGTTTTAAGAACTGCCAAACAAATCCTTCCCCATCCATGTGAAAGTGGGAAACAATCATCAAAAACAGGGTAATGAAGTGTCTGAAGCACCACGGAAGGGTGAGGTTGGAACAGTGCAATGAGACATGGAAGTTCCTTTGCAGAGGGGCTACCAGCACTCAGTGAGCTCTCTCCTTCTCTTAAATATGACCTCCTGATCCCTCCTGACAACAGGTGAGTGGGGTAAACAGCTTCTATTTGACCCACTTCTTGCTTTTGCATGGGAGTAGATGTAACAAATTTCCCAGAAACACCAGGCTATGAACATCTGTCATTGCAAAAGTCAGTGGCAGGCAGTTGAAGGCCTTTATTTTCTCAGTGGCACCTCTCCTGCTGCTGGTTCTGGGGCCCTGCACTGCTGCAAAACCAGCTCTTTGCTGTATTAAGTAACAGAGAAGATGGGCATGTTTGGAGACCCCTCAGAGAAACCTCAGTGGTGGGAGAAGTGATTCATGAATGATTCAGGTGAAACCAACTCAATTTATGCTTTTGAGCCAAAGAGCATCAACAGTTACACTGAATTTTGGTATAAAAATGCCCCATCAGCTCAGGGGAATGTCTTACATGTCTTACCTTCAGGCTCCCGAGGTCTGGTGGTCAGTGGGTTCTCCTCAAATCTGTGAAATCAAAGCAAAGTGTTTCACTGGGACAAGTCACAAGGAGGGAAATGCACACGTGGCCACAGGTTGGGGCTGGATTTACCTCTGGGTTTATGCAGGATAACCCCCCCAAGCTCCCAGCCCTGTGGATATTCCATGGGGAGCATCCTTCTCCCTGCTTGGAAGTTTGGAATGGGAATTGCCTTTCACTCTCATGATGATCTAAAGTATTTCTGCCAGATTTGACTTGGCTCCTTTTCCCATTGCCCCAGTTTTTAGAACCTCGTGGCCAATATGAGACAGGAATTTGCTTTGCATCTGAAATTCTTTCTATCTCAGAGGAGACAAATGGAGAAAGTCTATTGATTATAGAAATACTGAAAATGGCAGAGCTTCTTGATTGGAGCAACACCAGGCAAAGTATTTGTTGAAAAACTTAATCCAGAGCATCTCTCATTTTGTTAATTTAATAAAGACAACTACACAAGAGCAGTTAATCTTAACCTTCTTTTCCCTTTCATACTGAATCAGAAAGAGGTTTAGCAGAAGGCTGAGTGTTTCAAATTGATGTTACAAACTCCTCTGACTCAGTCCTGCTTTCACAGAAAAAAAGAGGTGAAACTTCAAGGGGGGTGTTCTTAGTAAAATGGTTTTTCACTTGCCTGGGGAGTAAAGAGAGCAAGAGCAGAGCATTGGGAATAATGAAGGGAGGAGAGAGGCAAAGGGAACACCAAGTGAAAGGTGCAACAATCCCTGCCAGCAACTTCTTCGAGACTGCAAATGGTTTTGGGGAGGAATTCTCATTACTCTGTGAAGTACCTGCTGCATTTCTGCTCACTGCCAGACCAACCCATGGGGCATCACTGTGGCTCAAAATGTCACACATATGCACTACCTGCATAGATGTTCTCAGGTGAAATGTCCCCTGAGTGCTTCAATATTTTACATTAAATTCTTATATTCTTTGCATTTTTGATTACAATCTTTAGAGATGCTCATGGCCACCTCATTGAAAGAAAAAATGACATTTTTAATCCAATAGCTTAGTTACACCCACCATCCAGAGCTTCGTTCAGTCTTGTTACAGTAGCAGCATTTTTCACACCTTAGTGATTTACTGTGCTGTGGGAGAGGGACCTGAGCATTAAACCTGAGCATTAAACCTGAGCATTAAACCTGAGCATTAAACCTGAGCACTAAACCTGAATATTAAACCTGAGCACTAAACCTGAGCATTAAACCTGAGCACTAAACCTGAGCATTAAACCTGAATATTAAACCTCAACATTAAACCTGAGCATTAAACCTGAGCATTAAACCTGAGCATTAAACCTGAATATTAAACCTCAACATTAAACCTGAGCATTAAACCTGAGCATTAAACCTGAACAATAAACCTGAATATTAAACCTGACTATTAAACCTGAGCATTAAACCTGAGCATTAAACTTGAACAATAAACCTGAATATTTAACCTCAACATTAAACCTGAGCATTAAACTTGAACATTAAACCTGAATATTAAACCTGAGCATTAAACTTGAACATTAAACCTGAGTATTAAACCTCAACATTAAACCTGAGCATTAAACTTGAACATTAAATCTGAATATTAAACCTGAACATTAAACCTGAGCATTAAACTTGAACATTAAACCTCAGCATTAAACCTGAGCATTAAACCTGAACAATAAACCTGAATATTAAACCTGACTATTCAACCTGAGCATTAAACTTGAGCATTAAACCTGAATATTAAACCTCAACATTAAACTTGAACATTAAATCTGAATATTAAACCTGACTATTAAACCTGAGCACTAAACCTGAGTATTAAACCTCAACATTAAACCTGAGCATTAAACTTGAACATTAAACCTCAGCATTAAACCTGAGCATTAAACTTGAACATTAAACCTGAATATTAAACCTGACTATTAAACCTGAGCATTAAACTTGAGCATTAAACCTGAATATTAAACCTCAACATTAAACCTGAGCATTAAACTTGAACATTAAATCTGAATATTAAACCTGAGCATTAAACCTGAACATTAAACCTGAACAATAAACCTGAGTATTAAACCTGAGCATTAAACTTGAACATTAAACTTGAACATTAAACCTGAGCATTAAACTTGAACATTAAACCTGAGTATTAAACCTCAACATTAAACCTGAGCATTAAACCTGAACATTAAACTTGAACATTAAACCTGAGTATTAAACCTCAACATTAAACCTGAGCATTAAACTTGAACATTAAACCTGAATATTAAACCTGAGCATTAAACTTGAACTTAAACCTGAACATTAAACCTGAACATTAAACCTGAATATTAAACCTCAACATTAAACCTGAGCATTAAACTTGAACATTAAACCTGAATATTAAACCTGAACATTAAACCTGAGCACTAAACCTGAGTATTAAACCTCAACATTAAACCTGAGCATTAAACTTGAACATTAAACCTGAGTATTAAACCTCAACATTAAACCTGAGCATTAAACTTGAACATTAAACCTGAATATTAAACCTGACTATTAAACCTGAGCATTAAACTTGAGCATTAAACCTGAATATTAAACCTCAACATTAAACCTGAGCATTAAACTTGAGCATTAAACCTGAACATTAAACCTGAGCATTAAACCTGAGCATTAAACCTGAGCATTAAACTTGAGCATTAAACCTCAACATTAAACCTGAATATTAAACCTGAGCATTAAACCTGAACATTAAACCTGAGCATTAAACTTGAACATTAAACCTGAGTATTAAACCGCAACATTAAACCTGAGCATTAAACCTGAATATTAAACCTGAACATTAAACCTGAGCATTAAACCTGAGCATTAAACCTGAACATTAAACCTGAGCATTAAACCTCAACATTAAACCTGAGCATTAAACTTGAACTTAAACCTGAACATTAAACCTGAGCATTAAACCTGAATATTAAACCTGAGCATTAAACTTGAACATTAAACCTGAACATTAAACCTGAGCATTAAACCGGAACATTAAATCTGAACATTAAACCAGGCTGTGCTCTGGTATCTCGGAATCCCTGAAGCCAGTTTTATTTGTTCTGCCACATCCACCTTCTAACTGGTCCCAGAAAGATGATTTTAAGGAGCCCAGGCCAGTGAGGAGTGGCTGCCATATCATTCAGTATCAGAGTTCTCGGCAGTGCTGGTGGGTGTCTGGAGAGAAGTCAGGACATTTTTTTGTTGTTGCAGAGGAGTCTGAAACGGCAGAGGAAAAACCTCCCCAGAAATTTTTACTTTTCTACCATTTCAACATTAAGCTACTGCAAATGAAGATTAATTGCCCCACAAAAAGCTACCTGAGCTTGCCATCCTCCACCAAATGGAGTGAAAGTTGTCAGGAACTCACTGGAATGAATCTGAAAGTTAAAGCTTGGTCGGCGCTTGTGCGAGAGCCGCGAAACTGCACGGCCGTGACGGGAAGAGGCACATTCAGAGACCAGACCACTAAATTCTGGATATATTGAGAACTTCCACCTTCTTGTCTTCCACACAACAAAGGCAGGAGACATGTGAGCCTCGTTAGTGCCATCAGGGTGTTCACAGGTTTCAGAGTTTTATGAATATCGTAAAAAGTCTTGTATAAATCCGACCGTATCCAACAATGTACCGTGTTCGTAAAGAAGAGTTGGTGGTGCGGCAACAAAGAACTCTGGTGATGGTTTAAAACAACCCAATCTACCATTTAGTGAGACCTTTCAAGCAGAAAACTGGATTTAACTCTCCACAACGAAGAAAGTGCTTATTCCCCCCTATAGTGTAAGGAATTCGAGGTCAGTACAAGTCAAAACTCTGTAAGATCTAAAATTGTGTTTCACACGAACAGA
>NC_092475.1:14100000-14259898 GCF_047495875.1 Pithys albifrons albifrons
TGTCCTGGTTCAGCAACCCAGACCACTGTGTGGGTGTGCCCAAAGCTGTGCATTCTAAACCCTCTGGGCCATTGCCCAGCAACTGTTCCCAATGGCCCATTGGCAGCAGCTGCCCAGGGCACAGCTGAGCCCTCAGGCTGGGAGCTGGCTGGGAAAGAAGCCTGGCAGAGGAGCTGGGAGAACTGCCCTGCAGGGAGTCCTTGGCACCTCCACACCCACCTGAGGGCTCAGCTCTGCCCATGGGCCAGCAACGATTCCAAAATCCCCCCTGACTGCCAGAGTCAGATCCCCCAGTGTGGAACTCCCTGCCCTGGGGGAGGCACTGGGGGCTCCCACCCAAACCTGAGGAGACAGAATCTTGGGCTTTGGGGACTTGGGGAACCACTTGTTGGATCCAGAGGAGGAGCAGACCCTGGCCAGGAGGAGCCCACCACTCCCCACCAGACTGTGCCATCATCTGCACCAACAGGTTTTTCACCTCCTTTTCCTTTGGACTCAGAGGAACCACATGGGGCTCAGCACAGGGGCCACCAAACCCCCCTGTGTTTGTGCCCCAGGGGGCTGGGTTAGACTGCTGGGTTTGTGGGTTAAACCCAATTTCTCTTTGTGCCATTGTATTTATTGTAATATTGTTATTAAATTGTAACTCTGACTTATAATCTCTTTTGTGTTGGGTCCATTTTTCCTGCCACTTCACCTTTAAACCAGCACACCAGCCCACACTAAACTATATCCTAAGGACTAGTGGCAGCTGGCAGTGCCCCTTTGGAAAAGGACCCGGGTGCAGTGTGCCTGTTGTCACCATCCCCAAGGCATACAGGAGGGTGTGAGCTGAGGCAGGAGGGCTTGGCTGGGGCTGAGCTGCACTGTACCTTTGAAGAACCACATGGGGCTTAGCACAGGGGCCACCAAACCCCCCTGTGTTTGTGCCCCAGGGGGCTGGGTTACACTGCTGGGGTTTGTGGGTTAAACCCAATTTCTCTTTGTGCCATTGCATTTATTGTAATATTTTTATTAAACTGTAACTCTGACTTATAATAATCACTCTCTTTAGTGGTGGGTTCATTTCTCCTGCCAGTTTACCTTTAAACCAGCACACCCCTGAGGAGCTGAAAGCTTCTGCCCACCAGCAAAGCTCTAAAGGTGTCAGGTAAAATTGTTAATGAACAGCCTGTCCTGTCTGGTGAGAAAACGGTGTGGCATTCAGTGACAGAATCCACCCAGCAGGAAGGGTAATGGCACAGCCATTGTGGCATTCCCACATCCAGCTGGGCAGGAGTGGTAGTTTTGGCTTTAGTTTTAGCTGGGCCTCAGTTTAGCAGGCCCAGAGTCTACATAAATTAGAGAGGAAAAGCATCACCTGACTTAATCAACCAAAGAGATACTTCATATCATTTGATGTCAAAGAAAGTATAAAAGAAGGTGTGGGAGGTGCTCAGCTCAGTTCCTTCATGGCCTGTGCTGAGCAGAGCTGCCATCACCGCTGCTGGGGGTGTTGGGCCTCATCACCACTTCACAGCTGTTTGCTTTGGGAAGTACCTTTGGTTTTTTGTTGTTGGTTTTCTCCTCTCTTTCCAGGTATCCTTTGGGGGGAGCTTGTTGGGGTGTTTTTTGGAGCTGGAGTGGTGGAGGTCTGTGTTGGTTGGGTGGGCGACTCAGTGGTTGTTGGTGGTTTGGGGTTTTTTCCCCCCATTTATATAAACATGTATTATATTCTGTTTTTAATTGTCTCTCTTTTGTATAATGTAAGAAGCTTGCTATTTGGGGGTTTGGGGTTTTTTTCCCCTCGCTCCTCTTCCCTTGGTGTGTGGAGAGGTGGATTCTCTCCTCCTGTGCTGGGCAGTTGGCATTTTGCCAGCTCAGCCTCACACAGCAGGCACAGGGTTTGGTATTTCATCTTTTTCAACACTGGTTCAGTCAAACCACAGCCAATCTCACATTCTGTATCTGCACCACACACAATCCCAGCAGAGCAACATTTCAGGAGCAAACTAAAAGCTCTGAGCAGCTTTTCCAGGCTCGGGGAACACAGAGAACTGTCTCAGGACACTTGGGCTGTTTGTTTTCCCTCATCTCCCACTCGGAATTGCTCTGTAGAGAAACAGCAGCCAGGAGTCCCTGAGGTGGAGCCACAGTAGAACTGGGCTGGGAGGAGTGGGAAGGGCAAACACAATCCCAGAAATGCCTTACCACGAGTGGGACCTGGAGCAGTGAGGACAGTTCGTCCTGGTCATCGATGGAAGTTTTGGGGTGCACGATTCCTCCCTGGTTACTGAAAACACAGTAACTTCCCACCAGCACCTGGTCTGCTACTGTTTGCCTGAAAACCTCCACCTTCAGCACATCTGCCAAGATCTCTTCTGTCTCCTGCAAACAGGAAGAGGGTAAAGCCTTCAGTAAAATGGTATTGTGGAACTGAAGTCAAGCTGTTCCTGCACAGAGCCCTCTGAGAGCCTCCCACACTGCACAGCCCATTGCAACCAGCCATACAAAACACAGACCCAACCCCCATATTCCACATGCTCCTGTGCCCTTACTGAGAAATGCCCCTGTTCCTGCTGGCAGTACATCAGCTGTGCCAATGCCTGTTCTCTGGCATTCCCAGTGAGCCATCCTCCCAAACCACTGGGACAAAGTTGTCTTATCCTTCTGCAGAACTCTTGAGAACTTCCTTCCCCTCTTGGTTTCACTGTGAATTATTTTGATTTCTCTGTGCCCATCTTACTTCATACACATATTTAAAACACACCATGCTGCAAAGCCCACTACCTTCCCCCACCCCCTTATTCTTCTTTTCCCTTTGCACTCCTACCACCAAATCTTCATCAGCTTTAGCACCAGCTGAAAGCACTGTCAGGACCTGCAGCCACACACCCCCCTCTCAATGCTATTAAGGTATCAGTTCTCAGACATAAAGTAGCAGTGACTTTGTCTCCTCTGCTCTTATTTTAAACTTTCATACAAGAACCTTCTATTTTCACTTCAGCCCTCTGTAATTTTCACATCCTTCAACTGGTACAGATTTTGGGTAGCTCAGCTGTACCCTCCAGCTCCTGCTGTGATCCTCAGTGCACTCCTCTGTGTGCCCTTTATTATGCTCTAATTCACTCAGTTTTACCACCCAAAGCAAACTGCACTCAATGATCATGGAATTACGAGACACTTTGGCTTGGAGAGACCTTAATGATCAATTTGTTCCATGGGCAGGGACACCTTCCACTACCCCAGGTTGCTCCAAGCTTTGACCAGCCTGGCCTTGGACACTCCCAGGGATGGGGCTGCCACAGCTTCTCTGGGTAACCTGTGCCAGGGCCTGCCCACCCACACAGGGAACAATTTCTTCACAATACCCCCCATCTAACCCTGCCCTCTGTTAGTGTGAATCCACTCCCCTTGTCCTGCCCCACGACACACCCACCCTCCCTCCTTCCCTCCTCCAGAGGCCACCAAGGCAGCCTGGGCAGGGTTTCCCAGCCCCCCAGCTGTGGCAGTGCCCCAGAGCTCTGTACCCTGTCCAGGTCTGGGTGCACCAGAGCCACGTAGTCGTTGCAGGTGGTGACGTTGCCCAGGGCTGAGAGTCGCTCCTCCACGCGCTGGATCCGCACCGAGTCCGGCAGGCTGTTCCGGATGTGCTGCAGCTCCTGGTCCGTGGTGCTGCTCGGCACCAGCAGCCCGTGCCTGTTCCCTGCACGGCCCCAACAGGCAGGGCAGAGCAAGGGGAATCACAGAATCATAGAATCAGCTGGGTTGGAAAAGACCTCTGAGATCACCAAGTCCAACCCTTGATCCAATCCCACTGTGATCACCAGCCCAGGGCACTCAGTGCCCTGGGCTGGTGATCACAGTGGGATTGGATCAAGATGTGGTGGATTCTCACTCAGTGCCACATCCACAGAATGGATTGGGTTGGAAAAGACCTCTGAGATCACCAAGTCCAACCCTTGGTCCAACTCCAGTCCCTTTACCAGATCATGGCACTCAGTGCCACGGCCAAGCTCAGTTGAAAAACCTCCAGGGATGGGGAATCCACCCCCTCTCTGGGCAGCCCATTCCAATCCCTGAGCACTCTCTCTGCAAAGAATTCTTTTCCTGATCTCCAACTTCAATTTCCCCTGGCAGAGCTTGAGCCCATCGTGCCCCCTTGTCCTATTGCTAAGTGCCTGGGATGTTCCCAGGGGCATTCCCAGCACTCCCCTGATGCTCACACACCTCCAAGCTGCCCCTGCTCCGTGTGCTCCACCGGGGACCCAGCCCAGGAGATTTGTTGGAGCTGCCTGTGCTCCGTGTGCTCCAGACAGGAGATTTGTTGGAGCTGCCCGTGCTCTGTGTGCTCCAGCCAGGGCCCAGCCCAGGAGATTTGCTGGAGCTGCCCCTGCTCCGTGTGCTCCAGCCAGGGCCCAGCCCAGGAGATTTGTTGGAGCTGCCCGTGCTCTGTGTGCTCCAGCCAGGGCCCAGTCCAGGAGATTTGCTGGAGCTGCCCGTGCTCCGTGTGCTCCAGCCCGGAGATTTGCTGGAGCTGCCCGTGCTCTGTGTGCTCCAGCCAGATTTGTTGGAGCTGCCCGTGCTCTGTGTGCTCCACCCAGGAGATTTGTTGGAGCTGCCCGTGCTCCGTGTGCTCCAGACAGGAGATTTGTTGGAGCTGCCCGTGCTCCGTGTGCTCCAGCCAGGAGATTTGTTGGAGCTGCCCGTGCTCTGTGTGCTCCAGCCCGGAGATATGTTGGAGCTGCCCGTGCTCTGTGTGCTCCAGCCAGGGCCCAGCCCAGATTTGTTGCTGTTTAGGAATAACCAGCACCAGGGGAAAGACAAAACCAGGGCGAGGCACAGGCTGCGGGTGATTGGCACTGCCTTTAATCCCTTCCCTGTCGCGACAGGACTAAAGGGAGCCTCAGCCTCAGTGAGACACTCTGAACTCTTCCTGAAGATGCCAAGTGCCCCACAAAGGGCTTGTGTGGCCGTGGCAGCACGATGGGATGGTTAAAGGAAAAAAAATCCAAGCAATTTGTATGACCGAGCAAGATCCCACCAGCCCGAAGTACAGGAAAGGCTTTTCCCGGATTTCCACGCTGGGTAACACCACCCCCTGTCCCGGCCGTGCCCCTCGGGGCACAGGGTCCTCCTCCCGGCCCCCAGAGCCAGCACTGCCAGGCTGTTTCCCACTGCCCCCCTCGCCCTCACACACCTCCAGCACCCGCGGGGGTCCCGGCACAGCCCGGCCCCGCCGCCCCGGGCTCGGCCCCGCCCGCACGTACCCACACACATCCTGCCGATGATGCGGCACCCCGCGATGGACGCGTGAACCACCGGGATGGTCCCGAACAGCTCCCCCTCGAACACGCTGCAAGGACAGAGCGCCGTGAGGGCGGGGCAGGGCAGGGCAGAGATGGGCAGGGGTGGGCATGGGCAGGACAGGGGCAGATACAATGACAGGGGCAGGGCAGGGGAAAGGGCCAGGGCAGGGGTAAGGGCCAGGGCAGGGGTAAGGGCCAGGGCAGGGGTAAGGGCCAGGGCAGGGGTAAGGGGCAGGGCAAGACAGGGGCAGATACAATGACAGGGGCAGGGCAGGGGCAGATACAATGACAGGGCCAGGGCAGGGGCAAGGGCCAGGGCAGGGGCAAGGGCCAGGGCAGGACAGGGGCAGATACAATGACAGGGGCAGGGCAGGGGCAAGGGCCAGGGCAGGGGTAAGGGGCAGGGCAAGAAAGGGGCGGATACAATGGCAGGGGCAAAGCAGGGCAGGGCAGGGGCAGGGGTTGGGCAGAGGCGGGGCAGGGGCAGAGCAGAGCAGGGGCAGGGGCAGGAGCAGGGGCAGGGGCAGGAGCAGGGCCAGGAGCAGGGGCAGGAGCAGGGGCAGGGGCAAGAGCAGGAGCAGGGGCAAGAGCAGGGGCAGGGGCAGGGGCAAGAGCAGGAGCAGGGGCAAGAGCAGGAGCAGGGGCAAGAGCAGGGGCAGGGGCAGGGGCAAGAGCAGGGGCAGGGGCAGGGGCAGGGGCAGGGGCAGGGGCAGGGCAGGATCGGGGCCCCCTGACCTGTAGAAGTTCTCGGAGCCGCCGATGGCCACGAGGCAGTAGGCGTTGGTGAGTTTGGCAAAACAGCCCAGCTCGTTGTTGTTCTCGAAGCTGGCGCGGATCGCCATGGCGGCAGCGGCACTGGGAGCGGGACCGGGAGCGGGAATGGCTGTGAGAATCACGCCGGGAACGGGCAAAGGCCGCGGCCGCTTCGGCACCGCCTGGGACGGAACCAAGAGGGGCGGCCGCTGCCGCTTCCGCTTCCGGGGGGCGAAGGGGGGGGGGGGCGCGGAACTGAGCGGCGCCTGCCGAACCTCGCGATCACAGCGCCCCCTACCGGCCCGGAGGAGCGACCGCCTCGCGCGGGACAGACACTGCCCATGGGACAGACAGACACTGACTATGGGACAGACAGACACTGCCCATGGGACAGACAGACACTGCCCATGGGGGGACAGACACTGCCCATGGGACAGACACTGCCCATGGGACAGACAGACACTGCCCATGGGACAGACACTGCCCATGGGACAGACAGACACTGACTATGGGACAGACACTGCCCATGGCACAGACAGACACTGACCATGGGACAGACAGACACTGACTATGGGACAGACACTGCCCATGGGACAGACAGACACTGCCCATGGGACAGACAGACACTGACTATGGGACAGACACTGCCCATGGGACAGACACTGACCATGGGGGAACAGACACTGCCAATGGGACAGACACTGCCCATGGGACAGACAGACACTGACTATGGGACAGACACTGCCCATGGGACAGACAGACACTGACCATGGGACAGACAGACACTGACTATGGGACAGACACTGCCCATGGGACAGACACTGACCATGGGGGAACAGACACTGCCAATGGGACAGACACTGCCCATGGGACAGACAGACACTGACTATGGGACAGACACTGCCCATGGGACAGACAGACACTGACCATGGGACAGACACTGACCATGGGACAGACAGACACTGCCCATGGCACAGACAGACACTGCCCATGGGGGGACAGACACTGCCCATGGGACAGACAGACACTGACTATGGGACAGACACTACCCATGGGACAGACAGACACTGACCATGGGACAGACACTGCCCATAACACAGACAGACACTGACCATGGTGGGACAGACACTGCCCATGGCACAGACACTGCCCATGGCACAGACACTGCCCATGGCACAGACAGACACTGCCCATGGGACAGACAGACACTGACCATGGGACAGACACTGACCATGGGACAGACAGACACTGCCCATGGCACAGACAGACACTGCCCATGGGGGGACAGACACTGCCCATGGGACAGACAGACACTGACTATGGGACAGACACTACCCATGGGACAGACAGACACTGACCATGGGACAGACACTGCCCATGACACAGACAGACACTGACCATGGTGGGACAGACACTGCCCATGGCACAGACACTGCCCATGGCACAGACACTGCCCATGGCACAGACAGACACTGCCCATGGAACAGACAGACACTGACCATGGGACAGACATTGCCCATGGGACAGACAGACTCTGACCATGGGACAGACATTGGACAGACAGACACTGCCCATGGGACAGACAGACACTGCCCATGGCACAGACACTGCCCATGGCACAGGCAGACACTGACCATGGGACAGACAGACACTGCCCATGGGACAGACACTGCCCATGGCACAGGCAGACACTGCCCATGGGAGAGACAGACACTGCCCATGGGACAGACAGACACTTCCCATGGGGGGACAGACACTGCCCATGGGACAGACAGACACTGCCCATGGGACAGACATTGCCCATGGGACAGACAGACTCTGACCATGGGACAGACACTGGACAGACAGACACTGCCCATGGCACAGACAGACACTGCCCATGGGACAGACTGACACTGCCCATGGGACAGACACTGACCATGTGGGGACAGACAGACACTGACTATGGGACAGACACTGCCCATGGGACAGACAGACACTGCCCATGGGACAGACACTGCCCATGGCACAGACAGACACTGACCATGGGACAGACAGACACTGACCATGGCACAGACAGACACTGCCCATGGGACAGACACTGACCATGTGGGGACAGACACCAAGCCTGCCGGGTGTCCCCAGCACACAAACACTTGGGGAACCCCCACAGGCCTGGGGACAGCATCACTGCGTCCCTGTGCCAGGTGTGCCATCATTGTCCCTGTTCCAGGTGTGTGCCATCACTTTCCCTGTCCTTCTCCCAAGTGTGCCATGGCTGTCCCTGTTCCTGTGCTAGGTGTGCCATCATTGTTCCTGCCCTTCTCCCAGGTGTGCCATGGCTGTCCCTGTTCCAGGTGTGTGCCATCATTGTCCCTGTCTTTCACCCATGTGTGGCATCAGTGTCCCTGTCCCTCTGCCAGGTGTGCCATCATCACCCTTCTCCCAGGTGTGCCATCATTGTCCTTCTCCCAGGTGTCCCATCATTATCCTTCTCCCAGATGTGCCATCAGTGTCCCTGTCCCTCTGCCAGGTGTGCCATCATTGTCCTTCTCCCAGATGTGCCATCATTGTCCCTGTCTTTCACCCAGGTGTGCCATCAGTGTCCCTGTCCCTCTGCCAGCTGTGCCATCATCATCCTTCTCCCAGGTGTGCCATCATTGTCCTTCTCCCAGGTGTGCCATCATCATCCTTCTCCCAGATGTGCCATCAGTGTCCCTGTCCCTGGCCACACCACTGTGGCCACCCCGCAGGTGCAGCCCCAGCCCATGCCCAGGTGCTCCCCAGGTGCTGGCACACTGTCCCTGTCCTGGCAGGAGCCATGCCCAGCACCATCCCTGTGCTGACACCGTGGGTGTGGGACAGCAGATGTGTCACCTGAGTGCACACAGACCACCCATGACCTGGGTGCCACCTCAGTGCCTCTCTGGTGTACAGAGGCCACCTGTGCCCATTGCCACTGGTGCACAGGTGTGACCCGTGAGCAGAGCCCACCTGTGAGCTGACACCCTTTCCATGCCATCATTGTCCCTGTGCCAGGAGTGTGCCATCATTGTCCCTGTGCCAGGGGTGTGCCACCACTGATGCTGTCCTTCTCCCTGGTGTGTGCCATCATTGTCCCTGTGCCAGGTGTGTCAACATTGTCCCTGTCCTTCTCCCAGGTGTGCCATGGCTGTCCCTGTCCCTGTGCCAGGTGTGCCATCCTTGTCCCTGTCCTTCTCTGAGATGTGTCGTGGCTGTCCCTGTCCCTGTGCCAGGGGTGTGCCATCATTGTCCCTGTGCCAGGTGTGCCATCATTGTCCCTGTGCCAGGTGTACCATCACTGTCCCTGTCCTTTCCCAGGTGTCCCATCACTCTCCCTGTGTCAGGTGTGTGCCGTCACTGTCCCTATCCCTCTGCCAGGTGTGCCATGGCTGTGCCTGTGCCAGGTGTGCCATCATTGTCCCTGTGCCAGGTGTCCCATCATTGTCCCTGTCCTTTCCCAGGTGTCCCATCACTCTCCCTGTGTCAGGTGTGTGCCATCACTGTCCCTATCCCTCTGCCAGGTGTGCCATGGCTGTGCCTGTGCCAGGTGTGCCATCATTGTCTCTGT
Source organism: Pithys albifrons albifrons (assembly GCF_047495875.1). Taxonomy (NCBI): domain Eukaryota; kingdom Metazoa; phylum Chordata; class Aves; order Passeriformes; family Thamnophilidae; genus Pithys; species Pithys albifrons. The sequence continues at coordinate 14,109,613 of NC_092475.1, forward strand.
GCCAGGTGTCCCATCATTGTCCCTGTCCTTTCCCAGGTGTCCCATCACTCTCCCTGTGTCAAGTGTGTGCCATCACTGTCCCTATCCCTCTGCCAGGTGTGCCATGGCTGTGCCTGTGCCAGGTGTGCCATCATTGTCCCTGTGCCAGGTGTGCCATGGCTGTCCCTGTGCCAGGTGTACCATCACTGTCCCTGTCCTTTCCCAGGTGTCCCATCATTGTCCCTGTCCTTTCCCAGGTGTCCCATCACTCTCCCTGTGTCAAGTGTGTGCCATCACCGTCCCTATCCCTCTGCCAGGTGTGACATGGCTGTGCCTGTGCCAGGTGTGCCATCATGGTCCCTGTGCCAGGTGTGCCAGACATGGCGCTGTCCCCTCCCTGCACAGCTCAGCACAGCCCTGGCCGTGCTCGGTGCTCAGTCCCTGCCAGGACCCAACACGGCTCTCTCCAACAGAACAGCTCCTTTATTTTCACACCCCCCCTCTGGCCCCTTCATTTGCAGCAGGGACAGGGCGAGGAGTTGCTCAGCACAGAGAGAACTCAGGCTCACCCCCAACACCAAACAGTTTCCAGCTGTCCAATGGTTTTGCTGGAAGTTTGTAGGGAAATGGTCCTTTCCCAAATGGGCAAGGAGAGTGAGGATTATGTTCATGTGCTTTTCTCTCTCCTGCCAGGATTGTGTCTCTGGAAATTCGATCTGTGGTTGCTAATCTCATCCAGATCAGTCACCTGCATTGATTAAACAGGCACCTTCTAACAGGAGAAGACTTAATTTGACACCCACATTTTGATTCCGAGCCCCAAGAAAAAGCAACCCCTGGAAAATCAGAGCAGAGTCCCCCTGGAGGCGCAGGTCAGAGCTCGAAGCGACTGTGGATGTGTTTGGACTTCAGCTTGTTGTACTTGGTGATGAGGTCGAGCTTGCTGTGCCCCAGAGTCATCCTCTTCTCGGCGCCGTACGCGCTGCTCTGTTCCAGCAGCACGTCCTCCGGGAACTGCTCGTAGTAAGGCACTGCGGGCTTCTTATCCCGTTTGTGCTGGTGGTATGGGGAGAACAGGTCAAATTTCCCATGTCCTGGGCTCTGTCTCTTTTCCACCCCATCAAACACGTTGGCATTTTCAGCTGGCAGCTCCCTGGGGGGGGCTACAGGTGCCCTCTGCTTCGGGCTGGTCCCGTTGCTCCCAGCACCCTCCGACAGGGACTGCAGCGGCTGCTCCACTCTCGGCGGGGACCAGTGGCTGCTGTTGGCCTTGGAGTCCCCCTGACAACCAGGTTTATTGGAACTCAGGCCAGGGGAAGGCTCTGGCTGCAGGAATGTCCTTGCTGTCACAAGGTTTGGTTTGGGATACAAGGGTGGAGGGGGGTTATTTGGAGGACTGGTTGCTGAGTCTGGTGGTTCTTCTTGCTGCTTGGGCCAAGTGGCCTTCAGAGTTATGTCTTCCTTCCCCTTCTTGTTGCCAGGATCAGAACTGGAGTCTTGCTTTTCCTGGTGGGCACTGCAGCTGGAGTTTTTCATAAAGGGAGACATCTTTATGCTCCTGATGCTCACATTGGAAAGGCTGCTGGAGGGGCTCAGGGTCTCAGCATCATTGCCCTGAGGGGGTTTCAAAAAGCAGTTGTCAGCCTTTGAGGTGTTCCAAGAGGAGAGGCACGTGCCAGGATCAGGCACACAGAAGTTGGTCACTGCTCTGGACTCTGCATACAAGAACCGGAATTCCTTCTCAAACTCTGCAACGATCTGGCCACGGAAGTGGGTCACCAGCCCGGTGTGGACTTGGCTGCAGAGCCAGGTGAAACTGCAGGAGGAGACACAAAACACATGGAGCTTTAGTTCACAGAGTGCCAAGATGCCTAACGTGGATTTTAACATTCCAGGGATGGATTACTCCCCACTTTGTGTCATTAGAACTTTCTCTAAGTATGCAGGTCTGAAATTACTCGTAGAGATGAATGTGCTCATCTCATAATTACAAAAGACTAAAATGATCATTTAATTTCAGCTTGCCCTGGCAGGAGCTGCATTTTCATGTCCTGACATCTGCAACACGTGATGGGTTTGAAGATGCTGCTTAGACAGACAGGAGGTGAGGAATGGAGGTCCTGGACACTGCCTGGAGGAGCAGAGGTCTGCAGAGCCCACGGGAATACCTTAGGACAGGAAGGCTGAGGATGTTTTCCATGACCATTGCTGTGAGATTCCCAGATGCATGGTCTTGGAAGTTCACATCCTTTGCCCAGCAAGTGCAGTCCCTGCCCTCTCAGTACAGTGTTTTGGAATCTTTTCTGGAGCTTGTCATATTCCATCTTAAAACCAATCAGGTTTTGCCCCAGATGGGGAGAAACTCCATTAATTGCCACTCTGCATATTTTCCTTCTCTGTTTAACCCTACCAGTTGTTTGTGCCAAAACTGTCACCTGATTAGTTCTACCCTCATATAGCTACAGATCATAATGACAATTTTCCTAATCTTCATTTTCCTGGATTAAAAAGGGAAGCTCCTCTTACAGAGTAGGCTCCCCAGGCTCCTGGGCATCCCAGTCACCAGCTGCTTCTTCTTTATTTTCATTCCAGCTATAATCAAACCAGATCAGCATGTTTAATGTGTTAAATAAACCAGAACCTTCAGAGATGGGAATACAAGCTTAGGGCTGTGCTATCAGCTGCTGAAGCAAGATACTGACTCTGAAGAGCAGCATGAAATGAGAGAAACTCCAGGAGAGCAGCTGTAATGGGAGTTTATAATTATTCTCAAGGAAATGCCATTTCAGGACAAGAGACTGGCACTGTGTTTTGGGACCTCACCAATGTTTAGCTCCCAAGACAGCTATGTGGGAGCTTCCAGTAAAACCCAGCTCCTGGCCTGTCCCTGAGCACTGTGGAGTCCTTATGGGCCATTCTGGTGTTGGGTGTGTTTACACTCAGCAGACACACCCCAAAGGGTAACACAGAATGAACACAAATTCAACACTGCTGCATAATAGCAAACCAGGTACATTGGTTAAGAATGAAGGAGTGAAAGAGAATACTCAGAAATACCATACTGGAGGCTCAAAGCAAATGCATCCACCTTGGAAAAGACATGAGGGGGGAAAAATAACCCAAACCAGAAACTGGGATGACTGAATGACAGAGGAGAAGCTCTTAAGTCGAGAAAGACCATCTTTAAAAAAGGTTGGATCACACTTTGCAAAGGGTGAAAGAAATAATATCCAGCTCTCTGTGGAGCACTTGGTCTGTATGTAACAGGAGTGCTCAGAGAATTCCTCTGCATCCCTGTTTGTTTTCCAGGAGCTTGGGATGATCCTGCCTGGAGGCTCCATTTATACAGAGCATAAGGGAGGGTCAGTCCACTGTGGAGATCTCTGTAGAAGAGATTAGAGAATATCAACACAGCAGAGAGAAGCAACTGGGCAGGACCAGGGAATGTCTGCCCTGAGAGTGCCAAGGGAATGTCAGGATGGAATGGCTCAGGTACCAACCAGGATGTGCCACCTCCCACTTGAAAGGGCCCTGGTTATGAGGAGAGGGAGAGGTTGCTAATGGGATAGAAGGCTTTTAATGTCCCAGACTATTAAGTTTCATAACTGCACAGCACAAATTAGATAGATAGATAGATAGATAGATAGATAGATAGATAGATAGATAGATAGATAGACAGACAGATGTGTAGCTACAAAAATTAGTAGACTTTTGAATACAATTAATGGCTATATAAGAAATATGAGACAATAGGAAAGGCAGCTTTGTCAGAGGAATGTTATCTCTCACAAAGCCTTGGGAGTTCTTTGAAGAAATCCAGGAGTCCAGACGGGCAGATTTCATGGACTTACACTGCCAAAGGTGTCTGTGCCAGGCCACTGCCTGGCTCCCAGGGGTGCTGGTGCCCCAGCCACGTTGCTCACAGCTCCTCCCCTGCTGCACAGGACAGCCTGCCTTGCACCCCTCACCCTGTGAGTGTTGGCTCCTGAACTGGGAGAGGACCCTGGTTATCCAGGGGAAGGATCCTGCCTGCCATCCCTGTGTGCCCAGCCTGGCACCGCTGCTGCCAGCACACCTGGAAGCAGAGCTGGGCAAGTGGTGCTGCTTGCCCTCCTCATTCTGGCCAGGAGGGCTCATGTCTCAGACTCCTGTTGTAGCAGGTACCTCCCATGAGCTCCTTACCCACCAAGGCCCCTGGCCCCACCTGAGTGGTGAGCAACAGGTCTTGTTTAGGTTCCCTTCCCTCCCTGGACAAAGTGACTTCCACCTCCTGTCCTCTCCCAGCCCCTCTGAGCCAGGCACTGCACCCCAGTCCCAGTGGACCCAGTCATCTCCTCTCACTCACAGGGACTGTCCTTTCTCTGTGAGGGGAGAGCATTCCCCTGGCCCTGGGACTGTCCCTGCCACTGATTCCTCTCAGGGCTCTTTGCCCAGTCCAAGCATTCCTGTGTCCCAGTTTCCCATACCAATCCCACTTTATGTCATGGCAGGACCTGGAAGGAATCATCCAAGTCCCCTGGTGGCACAGCCCTGCCCCTTGCCATGGTTTCCAGGTTTCCATGGTCAGATGTGAGCCTTGCCCACCCCAGATATTCCCACCACTGCAAATTGATACAGGTCTTTTCTTCCAAGGATGGAAATAGCCAGGGAATGAGCATTCTTGGCTTTTTCTGGTATAAAAATGAGGCACTGGATGAAGTTAACAGGTTACAAATTCAATGCAGACAAGGAGAGACACTTCCAAGGCCAGCCTGGATGAAGGTCTGAGCAACCTGGTCTAGTGGAAGGTGTCCCTGTTCATGGCAGGGGAGTGGAAAGAGATGGTTTGTAAGGTCCCTTCCAACCATTCTGGGATTCTGTAATTCCTTGTACAACACAATACACAGGTGGGCTGTGGAGCTCCTCCCTGCACACCACTGTGGGTGCTCAAAGTTCATGTGAGCTTCTAACAGTGACATTGCTGACATTTCCTGACATTGCTGTCTCCAGGAACAAACTGCTGCACACAGAGCCCGTATCCAGTTCTGGATGTCCTGGGCACAAAGGGTGGCTGTGGGACAGGATGCCCTCCCTGCTCTGGATGTCCTGGGCACAAAGGGTGGCTGTGGGACAGGATGCCCTCCCTGCTCTGGATGTCCTGGGCACAAAGGGTGGCTGTGGGACAGGATGCCCTCCCTGCTCTGGATGTCCTGGGCACAAAGGGTGGCTGTGGGACAGGATGCCCTCCCTGCTCTGGATGTCCTGGGCACAAAGGGTGGCTGTGGGACAGGATGCCCTCCCTGCTCTGGATGTCCTGGGCACAAAGGGTGGCTGTGGGATAGGATGCCCTCCTTGCTCTGGATGTCCTGGGCACAAAGGGTGGCTGTAGGACAGGATGCCCTCCCTGCTCTGGATGTCCTGGGCACAAAGGGTGGCTGTGGGACAGGATGCCCTCCTTGCTCTGGATGTCCTGGGCACAAAGGGTGGCTGTGGGACAGGATGCCCTCCCTGCTCTGGATGTCCTGGGCACAAAGGGTGGCTGTGGGACAGGATGCCCTCCCTGCCCCGCTTCCAGGCCCTCCAGCTGGTGCAGCTCAGCCCTTGGCCGGGAGGTGGAGTTGCAGCATCACCCCCGGGAGGTTGGGGACACCTGCTGTCCTCGCAGCACCCCCTGCTCCCGGTCTGGCGTGACCAGTGGCAGCAGCTCCCGAGGGATTCCACAACTCTCCATCTCAGCAGCAATTCCCACACCTGGATTAGTTCCCTGCATTCCCCCCCTGGGACCTTTCCCAGCTGTGTGTCCAGGTGACTCCAGACCTCCACACTCAGCCTCTGCTTCAGCTCTTCCCAACAGATGAGACACCAATCTGCAGCACAGCAGTTTTTGCTTCATTCAGAAGCTTCTCAAACCCATTTTTACAGCTCTGCTGTCACATGGGCTGTCATAGCCATTCTTTTCTTGCCATGTGCCAGCACAAATTCCTGTTTTGTTTTAGCTCCTGGCTAAATGTAGGAACCACAGAACACTCATTACTAGACCTTTAATTTCAAGTGACATTTTCTTTGATAAGGTGACAACAACCTGCCTTTATTGCAGCAAGTTCCTTCAGCTGCTTCCAACACACTTGAAATCATTTCCACTCCTTGCTTTTCATCTTTGTTTTGATCCAAACCAGTGCAATATATTCAGCTAATTTGGGCACAAATTTCAGTTCTCTCTTAGTTGCCATTCACCCTTCCAGCCTTTCTCCTGGCTTCACTTTTCATTTCTCCACCGTGTTTGGTGTGCCCAGCCAGGCTGTGTGCACCTTATCTCCTGGCACTGCTCTCTGTGTTGGGTTCCCTTGCTGACACTTCCCATTCCTTACACACCTCCTGCTTCATTAGAATTTCTCTCTTGAGGTGACTGGAACTCACTCCTCAAAGCTTTTTCCTCTTGCTTGGGCCATACCTGGGGTATGAGGACAGTTCACACCTTGAGCACTTTGCTTTGACAGAAATTCCAGGCCTCCTCCAGCTTCAAGCCCTTGTAGCTGTACCTGCCTATTGCCAAACCCTCCTGTACTTCAATTTTATTTCTTGTGAAGTCATGTGCTGAGCTTTTGTAACCCTGTAAACCTTCACCTCTCATTTTTCAGTTTCAGCTGCTGGGTCAGGTTCAACCCCAAATTCTGAGTGTTTCCCTGTGGCAAACACTGAGCTCCTTTCCCTCTGTGCCCATGGCAGGACACACAGTGAGCCTGTGACCATCTGTCATTCTGAGCTGAGACATTTCAGCTCCTCTGGTGCAACTCAAACAGCCACGGAACTCCCTTTCAGGCTGACAATACCAGCACTTTTTTCTGGTCCTAATCTGGCAAATGTTTACTCAACTTTTCCTGTTCAAGATCCTGTTTAGCTCTACCCCTGTTTGCCCTTGGCCTCCTCTCACCTGCTGCACCAGGAAATGTCTCCATATCCTTCTCTATTATGTTAATTCAGTGCTCAAAGAAATACACCATTTCTTCTGATGCCCAAAATAACCCTAAACAGCTAAACATAGAATTACACTTAAGATTTTAGATTATTGCTTTGCCTTGACACCTCAATGTAGGTTTTTTCCTTCATGTAAAGGAATGACAATGTTAAAGATGGAAAACACAGGGAAACATTGAATCAATAAACATGTAAGAGTTGAGGCATCCAAACTAATTTACCTGCAGCTATTTAAGGTAAAAGCAATGAGCTTGCTTCCCATATTTAGAAAACCTTGCAAAAATGTGATTGATTCATACCAAAAGGCAGCAATATATCAGAATGAATTAAAGAATCAGAGAATCACAGACTGCTGAGCTGGAAGGGACACACCAGGATCATCCAGTCCAGCTCCTGGCCCTGCACAGACACCCCAACAATCCCACCCTCTGCCCCAGAGCATCATCCAAACACTTCTGGAGCTCTGGCAGCCTTGGGGCTGTGCCCGCTGCCCTGGGGAGCCTGGTCAGTGCCCACGACCCTCTGGGGGAAGGACCTTGTCCTGAGACCCAAAGGATGGGACCCTGGGGAGCCTGGTCAGTGCCCACCACCCTCTGGGGGAAGGACCTTGTCCTGAGATCCAACCTGACCCTGCCCTGACACAGCTCCAGCCATTCCCTGGGTCCTATTGCTGGTCACTGGAGAGAAAAGATCATCATTTGCCCTTTTTCAGCTTGCCAAGAAAATAAGAAGGGCTTTTACAAAACTGCCAAGGAAAATGCCAGCATAGAGAACAGAATCAGCCTCTGGGGGTCAAAATGAGAAGGACAATCTATCTCCCACTCTTGCTGCATGTGTAATGCTGCATATAGGGCTCTTAAAAGAGAGACTCTGATGGCTACAGATGTGACCAGAGACTAAAACTTGTTTTCAGGTGTGATCTGAGTGTGTATTTGAGGAGAAAAGGATCTCTTATTACAGATGATGCATTTAAAAACCATTACTGAATACTTGAATAGTCAAGGATAGTCAAGGACAGTCTCTCCAAGAGAGGATGCAAAGAGCCTGCACTTGTGGGTTCACTGTCAGTGCAGAAGGACACACTGGAACTCCAGAGGGATTCTCATCTTGGCTCTGGTTCTACCCAGTATCTTCATGAGCACCTAAATAGTGGGAGAGTGTACACTCAATAAACTCACAAATCATATCCAGTGGAGAGGGACTGCACAGATAGGAGTTTGAAAAGTGTTCTGCAAAAATGGGTGTGGTTCAATGGGCAAATATTAAAGGAAAATGCACTCCAGGCTGTCCCAAAGAAGTTGGAGGGTGAATGAGCAGCAGCTCTGGGGGTTAGAGTGTGTCTTAAGGAAAACACACCTTTGTAGTGTCACAGAATTGGGAACAAACCCAAATATCCTGGGAGCTGGGAACCACACTGTGGCCTGCAGGACACCACTGGCCTTGAATCCCCTGAGGAACAGGAGATGTTGAGTCTGGAGAAGAGACAGGCCCAGACTGTACAATCCAAGCACATGGAAGGCACTGACTGTGTGGTGTCCTGGGGAGAGGCCCAGATGGGTCCCTCTGCAGTGAGCTGCTCACTGAGATGAAGGAAATCAGAGACATTTGGAACTCAGTTGTGGAGCTCTGCAGAGAGGCCACTGGCCAATGTCTGTGCAGGTCCCATTGAATTAAAAAACATACGAGGAGTCTCGGGGGTAAAATTAAAGCATCTGAGTAGGAAGCTCAAAAAATCAGTGTTTTATTGGTAGCCTTTATCAAATGCTCCCATTTCCATGGTTAGAATGGCAGAGAGAAGCAAAAGAGCATTTCAGGATATGGTTATGGAAATGATGTTAGACAGAGAATGGTAGAATCATAAGGAAATGGGAAACTGTGGGAACAGAGTGATGTTATGAAGAAAGCTGGATTCCACCTCACCCTGGCTGAGACCTGGCTGCTGAACCATGTAGGGCAGAAGATACAGGAAGGCTTTAAATTAGAACATGGAGCAAAGCTGGGATTTGTGGAAGGCCACACAGTCTAGGATCACCCACTTCACCTTAGGAATAAAAGCAAGAAAACTCTATTCTGTTGCAAGGACAAGATGGAAATCACTGACACTTTGCTAAGAAATTAGAATTGATAAGAACATCTGAACAATTAAATCTGTGTTTAGGAAAGTGCCTGATGGTGAACAACCAGAGCAGATCCAAACATGTACATACACATGGATTTTATGAGTTCAAACAATGGCTCTGACACAGGAGGCATCTCAGGAACTTTCCAGGCCAAAGAAAATCAAGGAACAGCAGAGCTGCAGAGGTAGAAATGATACAGAAGGGACAAGAAGAGGTTGTGCTGCTGGGCAGTGGCCCAATACATTAAAAAAAAAGTCTAGTAAGGTAAATGATGTATCAGCAAATGAAATATATTCCTGTGGGATTAAAATTCCAATAATGGTGTTTGCTGAATGGCATGTCAGAATCTCTTTCAAAATTCAAGTTTGATGCATCAAGCAGAGCACACACATCCCTGTGCTTGCACTTCCAAAGGTCTGCAGGAGGCTCCTGAGGCACAACTTCCTGCCACTGGCCTTGAATCCCCTGAGGAACAGGAGACGTTGAGCCTGGAGAAGAGACAGCCCCAGACTGTACAATCCATGGGAACTTTGCAAGCAGAGTGCTGATGGTAAATATGTCACATTGAGCAGGTGCTGAGACTAAGAAGGCAGAAAGCAGAGGAATAAAGGGAGATTCTGCCACGTTGGGTGGGACCCACTATGAGGAGAGGTGCCAAAACTGCATTGTACACACTATGAATGACCACGTTCTGGAGAAACTAACCAGGAAACCAACAAAAGAAGAAATAACACAACCACTTCAGAGAGTTTCTTTGGGGAAACCACTTGGCAAAAAATAACCATGACCTGCCCATAACAAATAGCCTTTCAGGACCAAAATAATCCACAACAGCAATGCTTAACTTCAAAGAAAAAGTGAGGAATGCCCTTTAAAAGAAATGTAAAAAGTAATCAGAAAGGTTAAATGCTTGAGGCAGCATGAAAGTTGCTTAAAGATGCTACATTAGAGTCTCAGGGGAAATGTACCTACCAAAATAAAGATATTTTAAACCACCACAAAACTCACCATAGTTAAAAGGTGCATAAATGAAAATATTAAAGCAAACAGCCTTCAAAAACTGAAAGCCAGTGATTTTCCAATTATTAACCAGGTAATAACCCATCCTTTAAAATTCAACTTAGTGGCAGAGGAAGGGAAAGCAATAAATGTGAACCTTTTCAAGAGCTCCTGGAAAACTACAAACCAGCCAGTCCTATTTTCATACTGAACCAACTGGTAGAAGCAAAGAGACATGATTGGATGCATAAATAACTATAATCACACTGCTGAGGACTCAGCATGTTTTTGTGGCAGGAAGTTGTGCCTCAGGAGCCTCCTGCAGACCTCTGGAAGTGCAAGCACAGGGATGTGTGTGCTCTGCTTGATGCATCAAACTTGAATTTTGAAAGAGACTCTGACCTGCCATTCAGCAAACACCATTATTGTCTTTAGAAAAAATAAGTGACTGTGGAGTACAAAGGAAAGTCTTCTTGAGAAGTGAGAGTTGCTTAAAGATACAGATGCTAGCAAATAGTTTTAATTCATTCACCTGAACCTCTCAAGTTTTCTGCTGGGATTGCTGCTGTCCAACATTATCAGAAAGGCCTGGAAAAAACTGCCCATGTCACAGCTCGTGACAAAATTATTGTGTGTGGACAAAAGAAAACTGGATAATCAGAAGCTGCAAGAGGATCTTATAGTATGGAGGACTATTTGACAAAAGGATGGACAATTAAATGCCTAAAACTTCAAATTTTGGACACACAAAATGACTGACCAGCCAAGGATATCAAGGACAACAGCTGGAGAAGACATGGTTCATGTGAGACATTATAATGGAGGAGGAAAAAATCATGGATGCAGCCAAGAAAATAAATAGGAAACAGTGATTTCCTGTGCCCAGGTTGTAAGAATTGGGCATCCAGCAGAATTATCTGATGTGAACACCACAGGTCCCTTCTTCACACAAAACATAAACTGAACTGCACACCCCGTGGCCAGAGGAGGTGCTGGAGGCCAGACATGGAGGGGAAGCCTCCAGTGGCAAAGTGAGCACACTGAGCACACAGAGCACATACCCCTGAGGGCCAGAGACCCCTGACCTTGCACACAGCACTGGGGAGCTGTGAAACCTGCCCTGGGGGAGAACACTCCCACCCTCCTTCCTGTGGCATCCCTACACACTCCTGGGTCCATCCTGCATCTTTGGCTTTACTCAGTGACTATTTTCCTACTCTGCAATCAGCTTTCCCATCTGCAGGGACACTAATCCAAGTGTCTCCCATCCAGGCTGCAGTATTCCCAGGAGCAGACTTCCTGGGTTTCTCCTGTGGAAGTGTTTCTCACCACTGTCAAACCAATTCATCAAGAAGAGGCTGTTTCTTTTGGTCCAGAACATCCTGTGCTTGCTGGGACAGCAGAGAATCACATGTAAGACCCAATTCAACTGAAATATTGTCTCCCAGAATTCCAGAAGTTTCAGCTCTGCAGAGATCTGTAGGAGAGCACATTCCCCTGTCCCTGCCCAGGATGGCACAGGGAGGAGCTGACCCAAGGAACCAACTGGTGTCTCAAGCAATCCCCTGACCCTGGGCCACAGGACAAGAAGATGCTCCTCCAGCTGTGCAGTGCTGACACAGCCATTCCAAAAGGAGTGCTCCAAAGTTATCTAATCCCTGCCCCTGCAGCCAGTGGAGATGGAGAGGGATTTAAAAGCTGTGAGGATGTGGCACCTGGGGACAGAATTTAGTGCTATGGGAGCAATTGGACCTGAGGATCTTATAGGGCTCTTCCAACCTAAGAAATTCTATGATTCCAGGATTCCAGGATCCTGTGTTTCCAGGCAGAGATTCACTCCATTGTTCTTAGACATCTTGGGATGGCCAAAATGCCACCAGACACTGTTCTCCATGTTGCTTGTGCAGACACTCCAATAAGCAGCTTCAACCAGGTACTTGCATTTTTCAATCATTTTGCCAGGGTTTGATGAGGTGAGACCTCCACTCTTGGAGGTGATGAAAGCACCAGAGAAGGTGCAGCTTGGAGCTACAGCACTGAGGAGGACACTGAGGGTGCTCACAGGGAGAAGAAAAGAGAGAAAAGGAGAGGAGAGCAGTGTTTGAGGAGACCTGGTGGGGAGAGAATAAAGTATTGCCAGGGCACTGAATTCACAGAAATACCAGAGCAGTCTGTCCTGGGGAGCTGCACTGTCAGTGAAGGATAAATGATGGGAAACGATGTGAAAATACTGTGGGAAAGATCTCTAGAGGGAAAACTCAGAGTCTAATAAAGATATAGTACAAAACAGTAGTCCTGACCCTGAGATCAGAACTGTGATGGTGAACAGACAATGTTAACTGAGATCACAGAGGCTGCAAAATGAGGACAGACAGTAACAGTGGAGATTTCATCCACTCACACACATACAGGTTAAGGCTTCTCTGGGATGAGCCATGGAGAAAAACTTCTTGGAAACAATAAATTATTACATGCCAAAATTAACTAGTCCAAATTGTTTGACCCACAAGAAAAGGTGCAATTCAGGATGTGGTCTGGAATGATGCACAAGACTCAGTTCCAGGGGTAGAAGTGGAAGAGCCTGTTTGTAAGAATGATCACAACACCATTTTAACCCTGTAGTGGCAGAGAGCAATCTGAATAAGTGCAGCAGGTGGAGATCCAATTTCCAGAATGGTAACTGTGTAAAAATGCAGCAATCAGTCAAAAAAGGCTGAAAAGGAGCAGAGAAAAAATCCCCAGGTTGACTTTGGCTGGTAGGTTGGTCACAAATGCTGTACTGGCAGACAAGGAATTGGGGGTCCCATGTGAGACCTGTGGATCCAAAGGGGCATTCTGTGATGGCCAGGCCATAGCTGAGAACCTCAATGCACTTCCTGCCCCTGTTGGAAGTGCTGGTGACACTGGGACATGTTTCACTCCATGTACCAGCACCACTGGAAGGGCTGCCTGGCCAAGGGCTGGGAGGTTCCCAGTATGATCCCACCTGCAGGGAAGGGTCTGGGTATAATCCTGAGGCCCACAGACCACTGGGGATGCCCTTCCCCCGGGGCATGACAGAGTGTGCTGGGAAGAACAGGATTGCTGGTGGCATGGAGAAGCACAGCCTCTTGGACAAGGACAACAAGTCCTGCCTCAGAGACCTGCTGGAGTTTGGGAAGGAGCCAGTGAGCACATGGATAACAGGATTGGTCAGCTACATGGGTTTGGGTTTTCCAACAGCCTTTGCCAAGGTTCTACACCAAATACTGCTCGGAAATTGCCATGGGCTTGGAGGAAAGGTCTTGTTCTGGACAGAGCCAGTGAAAGCATAGGATGCCAAGGGCAGGGTTTGCTGGTCACTTTGCAGCCCAGGTAAGAGCCAGCAGCAAGGCCACAGGCTGCTGCTGGGACTGGTTTGCATCTTGTGGGTGTCCTCAGGCACAGAGGGGTGCAGTGACACCCCCAGGTTTGCAGAGGATCCTCAGTTCCTTCAGGTGGTTGGATACCTCACTGAAGGTGAGGAAAACCCAGAAGGATCTCACAGAACTGAGCAGGTGGAAAAACCCCACAAATATGGCTGATGAACTTCAGTGTAGGCAAATGTGATGTATCCACAGGGAAAAATGATCAGCCTGGAGGATGCTGAACCTGGAACAGCTCAGGAAGGAGCTCAGAGTCATCATCGTCAGTGCTCTGACATCATCATCTTGGTGTGCAATGGCAGCTAAAACATGCAGTGAGTGTTGGCCCCTGCCAGCAAAGGCCACCATTACAAACCAGTCTGGGCATCTTTTGCCCTTCTCCAACACTTTGGGGCAGCATTTCGGGGAGGGGCACAGGCAGTTCTGGTCTCTGCATCTCAGGAAGGACATGGTGAGGTCAGAGGGGGTGCAGAGAAACAGAATTAAAAAGGTTGAGAGATGCACCAGCCACTGTATGAGGAAAGACTAAAAATGCCAGGTCTTCACTTCAGATAAGAGCAGGGCAGGGATGGTGGGTGAGATGGAAACCTGTGAGAGCACTGCCTGGGGTGAAGGCAGGGCAGCTGCTGAACCAACCCACGGCACTGAGTCCCATTTTTCAGTATTTTGGTAACAAGTATTTCCCCAGTGTCACCAGTCTTGGCCACAGTAGTTGCTGTGGTTTCTTACCTGTATGTACCAGCCAGAACTTGGTCACAATCAACCAGGACAAACTTCTCCAGAACTTGGCCTGCAAACTTCTTGCCTGCTTTGCTGTAATAGGTGTCTCCACTGAGGCATCTGATGCGCATGTTCTGCAACCAAAGCAAGCAGAGCTGGTGAAGGGACTGAACTGAGCTGAGATGTTCCCTCCTGCACCCCTGCCAGGCTCCCTCCAGCAGCAGCTCTGCTCCCACAGGCACAGCCCAGCAGGGCAGTAAGTATTTCCTGGCTTCTACATACCAAATATTTTGTCACACTGTCTGATTCTATACAATAAAAGTACTGGCAAGTTGCACTAAGGCACAAATTCAATTTAAAAAAAAAACTTTGAGGAATCCCATGAGCCTACAGACCCTTTCAGAAGCATGTAAAACTATCCAGTTTCTTCCAGATTATTGATAATGCCCAACTTGCCAAAGCTGATGGCTCTGAATTGAAACTAAATTTTGACCCATAACAACCAGCCAGTTTCTAATCAATGAAATGTTCTGCTTTCATGCAGTGCCATACAGAGCTTCTTAAAACCACAACACTGCTCCATAAAAAAACACCTACAGAGAAATGTCTCCATTGTAACAATTGCCTTTTATCAATATATGTAAAAATGCTATTAACAGTTTCAGCTGCTGTACTGCTTTAAAACTGCAAAAGCTTCTCTGATACAACTTCAGCCTGTAAAACCTACTGCCCAGAAAAAAACAGGAAATCTTGGTACCCATCAGGAGCCTTTTTCATCATATGGGGTGTTTGCTCATAACAGAAGTTATTTGCTCCTCAGCTGGGGAAGGCAGAAGAGCAGAATGGTGGCTGGAAACAGTTACTGACCTGGTCTGTGTGACACAGTGCCAAACAAAACATGTCACATGAAAATAAACATCCCTAAGGCTGCACCTTTGTGGGACTGTTGGGTCATCCCTTCCTGCCCTCCAGGTCATCCCTTCCTGCCCTCCAGGTCATTCCTTCCTGCCCTCCAGGTAATTTCTTCTGGACATCCAGGTCATTCCTTCCTGCCCTCCAGGCCAGCTCCTCTGCCACCTGCAGCACCTCTGGCACAGAAGGAGCTGTCACAAGCTGTCACCTGCTGCATTTGGCAGATCCCTCTGTGGGCAGCTCATCTCTGACAACTTCAGCCCCCTACAGACACAGCCCCACAGCAGCTGGTTCAGGCCACTCGTGACACCAGGACCAAGTTGCCTCAGGGGTGAGGAGGAGGAGGGTGACTCCATTCCTGGTGGCTTCCCAGCCATCTGAGACAGGGGACTCCATTTCTGGTGGTTTCCCTCTTCCATCAGAGTCCCTGTGGGCAGGAGGAGGGTCCCATCTCAGAAACCCCTGCAGGGAGCCCATCACAGCAGGGTGGGAAAGGCTTGGCTCTCCCATTACAGGGAGGGTCTCCCAGCCCACCCAGGAGTGCCATTTCCTCCAGGGCTGCACAACAGCAGCACATCTGCTCTGACCAGCGTCCATCCCACCTTATGGGCTCTCTCTGGCAGTGGGCAATGCCAGCTGGGAAGAGCAGGAAGAGAGCAATCTATGCTGCTGCCCCCAGTATTGCTGCTGACCCTGTTACTGCTCAGGGGATTTCCTGATTTTCTTGTGGTTTGCCTCAGTGGGAACCCCACCATGATCTCTCCTCCAAGTATGGTCCAGGCTTCTCAGGAGTTCATGGAAATTTTTAACAGGGACAGAGCTGAAGCTTCACAATCTTTGCACAGTGTTTCTCACTGTTTGCTTCCTTGTTCCCAGAACGTGTCCTCATCTGTCACCTGAGAGGGGAGAAACCTTTTTTGTATAAGGACAGCTGTGCATTGAACAAGTTCCCCAGAGAGGCTGTGCAGGCTCCATGCTTGGAGATTTGCAAGACTAGCCCAGGTGATGCTGCCTTGACATTCCAGGGTCCCTGCCAGCTTGTGATCCTCTGAAATGGCACCACAGGTTGCTGACACACACCAAGCCACACTGGCTGCTTGGGGAGGTGTTCACCTCATCCTGTGGCCACTCAACACAGGGAATTTTTATTTCCAGTGCTAAGGTTTTAGTAATACTGGTTCTCCCTGGGAGGAGCTTCCTCTTCCACCTCCAGGGAAATTCAGGTGAGTGATATCCCGTAAATGTGTCACTACAGTATTTCTTCACTCCCTTTATCCTTTCCAAGGCTGGGTGAGTTGCTGATCCCTTGTTCATTTTTTCCATACTCTCACAGAATAAGAGTCATAGAATGGATTGGGTTGGAAAAGACCTCAGAGATCATCAAGTCCAACCCTTGGTCCAACTCCAGTCCCTTTACCAGATCATGGCACTCAGTGCCACGGCCAAGCTCAGCTGAAAAACCTCCAGGGATGGGGAATCCACCCCCTCTCTGGGCAGCCCATTCCAATGCCTGAGCACTCTCTCTGGAAAAAGTTTTTTTCTGCTCTCCAAGTTAAATCTCCCCTGGCAGAGCTTGAGCCCATCGTGCCCCCTTGTCCTATTGCTGAGTGCCTGGGAGGTCAGTCCTTTTGGCAATCCAGGCCTTGAATCATCCCAACAAGATGAGAATCCTGCAGTCCTGCAGGAAAGCCAGACTGCCAGGTACCACTCTTGCTCCATCCAGGCAGTTCCAGGCTCAGCAGATGGATGTTTGAAAACTCCAAGTTAAGTCTTCTGCTGCCAACACTCGCTGTGGGGTTTGCTGAGGCTCAGCACCAGGTCTGCCACCAGCAGGCTCACACTTTGTTCTCAGAAGGGAAATGATGGAGGGGCAATTACCACAAATTCCCCATCAAACCCCAAATGGCCACCAATTATTCCAAATGGAGATTTAGCACCACATCCTGTCACAACTCAGAGGCAGGAATAAAACATGTCCCCTCATTCCACTCAGCTGTGAGTATCCAGCCTGTGTGGTTGCTGATGGACTGCTTGAGGTGCATCACAGTAAGAGGCACTTCAGGTGAAGAGCTGCTGATGAGTCATGGAATGGGCAGGTGAGTGGCAATTAACCATTCAAACACAAGACATGACATCAGGCCTAACAAAGAGACTCAGGCATCTCCACGGATATAAACTCATTCTAATTTTAATTAAAAACAAAGGCCATGTCTTGGATAAGAAGCCATAAAATGAATCTTGGAGAGATGGAATTCATCTGGATCCACCAGGTGACTCCAGGGAGGCAGCTACTTTTGGCAGCAAACGTGCTCCAGCATGAAGCAGTGTGTCCTAACAGTTCCTGCCATTTCAAGAGGCAGAATGGAATGGGTCTGGCTTGTGAGAAGCAAGAAAAGACAGAACTTCACCAGCAGAGGAGAAAACACACAATCATTGAGGTTGGAAGAGACATTCAAGGGCGTTGAGTCCAACCTTTGGCCAATCACCACCTTGTCAACCAGACCAGGGCACAGAGAGGAAGCCTCTCTAAATTAACCTTTGTGTAGACAGGTTAAAAATGAGGAGAAATGAAGACATTTGTAACTGCATCTATTTTGAATGCTGCAACACACTATTTTTACATTTTCCCTGGCCTGTATTTTACTTAGGAAAGCTTTTGAGGTAATAGGAAAAAGTCCACCAAAATGAAGGGAAAAGCTATGAAACTGATGGCTGGAGGAGAACCAGTGCTCCAGGGAATCCTGTGCACACAGGGGAGGAGAGCAGGCCTTGCAGGACTAACAAATAACAACAAAACCCCAATTTCCATGGATAGGTGGTAGCCAGAACTGAGGACCAGCAGGATACTGGGTTGCATCTCTGAGGCTGTGAGTTCCCAAGAGAGCCTGTGGCATTGTCACACTGTGGCACTGTCACATTTATTTGTGCTGTTTTACCTGCTTGGGGCACCACAAACCTTTGGTGATGGGCACCCACTGAGCAGGAACTGAGTTTTTCACAAATCCCTCATGGACCCACAACTGAATCACAAAGCCTAAAAGTAGATGTTAACATGAGATTTTTAACCCAAGGGTGGAGCAGAAGGAAGTGATGGTGGCATTTGCAGCAGGACACCTGAGGGGACTCATTGTGCCCCTTGCCCTTCCAGCTACTGCCCTGCAGCAGCTCTGCCTGGAATCTAAACTGGAATCAGGGATCTGGACTGTGGGCAATTGAAGTCTTGCAATTCTGTGCCCTAGAGCAGGAGCTGTATCATCTCTCCCTGTGTCCAGGAGATGACACAGGTCCACATAAACAAAGTTCCCTGGTCTCCTCCTGCCTCTGTACCAGCCCAGCAAATGTTCAGTAACTCACTGCATCTCACTGGCCTTGACTTCACACTCCCTGCAAGCAAAACTGAAGTGAGGGCCCCAAAACATCAAAATATGGGACTAGGAGGCTCCTCCACATCTTCCCCTGTGCATTCAGACAGACCTTCATCTCCAAGAGCAAACAGCCATGGTCTCTTGGCCTGGGACAGTGAGAGAAGGGAGAGGTCCCAGGGAGAGTGAACAGAACAGAGGGAACATGGTTTTTATCAATCCCAAAACCTGTTTATCATACCCAGTGTGTGACTGAAAACTTACTGGGAAGCTCTCCTGAGTAAGAGCCATTTTATTGCACATTTCCACAAAGTGCTTCAGGTACTCTTCATCCAGGATCAGGTAAACAGGGACGTGCCTTCTGCTCGAGGCCTCCAGCAGGTCACACAGAATTTCCATGTCTGTAAACAGATCCATCACAATTGCTATCACCTGGCCAGAAGGAAAAAGAGGTGGGGGGGGGAAAAACACAAGAGACTGTTGAAATCTCATGCCCAAGTGAATTGTGCTTAAACTATGAGTTAAGTATTCAAACCTCCTCAGTGACTGAGCCCCTGTGGCCACCTGAGTGGAGATGCTTCTGGCCCCTTGTGTTTAACAGCCCTTGCCCCATCATGGCAGCTAAAATCAAATTTTAATAACTGTGAAGACAAGCCCCATCCAGGTACCTCCCACCTCATCCATCATTCTCAGAAAGGAATGGCTGAGAGGATAACACAGTGCACAAACTGACTGTCAGCAGTGCAACAACTACGTGTTGTCTTAAGCAAATGTGCCAGGAAAAACATTATAAACAAGAGCTGAGACTGAGTAAATCATCATTCAATCAGCAAGAGTGACTCCACAGGAATGGCAGATTAATCTGAAAAAGTACAGGTTTTTTCAGGAAGGACACACTGCCAGGAAAGGGAGGAGGTATCTGAGTATGTACATGTTACATCCCAGGGGTGCCTGGACAAAATCAGATAAAACACGTGTGGAAAGGATCCCTTCCCCTCCCCTGCTGGCAGAACTCCTGCTCACACAGCCCAGGATGCAACTGGTGGGTATGGAACCTGCCAGGAGGAAGAAACAATAACAGTAAGATTATTAAAAATTTAAAAAAATATAAAAAACCCCTGAAGACTTGCAAGGTAAAGACTCCAAGGAGAGGTTTTAAAACAGAAAAGAATTTTCAAGACAACTGCCAGTTCTTTGCAGAATGAGGCTGAAGAAGGCTGTGGCAACCCATCCCACTGTGGACATGGAATGGGACCATCACAGCCACGTGAACTCTTCAAAAACTGGAAGGAAAATGCAGAACATGGAAGGCAGATCATGACAAGCAGATACCACAAGGGAGTTGACCCAGAACTAGAAAATTCAAAGTACAGTATGACCTGCAACAAGAACAATGGTTGGTTCCCAATGGCTGGGAAATCAATCATATAGGAACAGCCTGAAGAGTCTGTTCCTGTTCCTCAGAGAGGGGAGTTGCCAGCAGACAACATGGAGAGGCCATTGTTTGGATGAAACACAAAGTTTGGATGTTGGGATCCATCTGTTGGCTGTCACTGTCAGTGATGGGAGTCAGGAGGACACTGTGGAGAAGGAAGGAACAGGCAGGAGAGCACTTGCTGAGCAGGATGATTTGTCATTGCACCTCAGGGTGCAGAGCAACCCAGTGACTCAGACCTTGAACCATCATCATGAAAACATGGAAGATGGGAACACACTGCGGGATGGAAGAGACAGTGAAAGATTTACTGGCAGAGCAACTTTGTTACAAAAGGTGAAAAAGTAAAGGAACTTCTGCCCAATTACTTCAGTTCCAGTTTTTACCCCATCACAGTAGAGAATAAGGTACCTGGTAAGTTGGGTGCATAACCCTGGTGTGAGTTAATGCACCCAGCAGAGGATGCCCAAATAAAGATGGCCCAAAATCAGTGTCTGGGAGTGAAGCTCCAACAACTTGCCCTGCTACTCAGTGTTCATGCCCTGCACCACATCTGGCACACCAAATGCATGGGAGTCTCTCCTGCTGCTCATCATGCCCCCTGTGAGGAGGAGGGAGCCTGTTTTCCACGCCCTGCCCTGCCTGTGTTGGAGCATGGCCACAAATGCCACACTCCACAGCCCAAACCCCCCTGTGGAGCTCATCCTCTGCCACTGCTGCTCTGCTGCTCCTCTCCAAACCAAGAGCTAAAAGCAGAGGATGGCAGTGAGCTCAGCTTTGGCATGTGCAGTGCTCCAAGCTTTAAACAGGAACAGGACAAATGGCATTCATGGCAGGGGTCTGCTCTGGAATTGCTTCAGGAAAGAGCAGAGGAGCTCCAAGTCTCACTGTTGGATTTATGCTCCAGACTCCCACGCTTGCCCCAGAGTGCCCACTGCCCAGTGGCTCTCCTGCTCTGTTTTCATGAATATACTCTCCAGGCTGACACTCACAGCCTCAGCCCTGAGTGGAGGCAGCTGCCATGGGCACAGCAGGGCTCTGGGGGCTTCTCTGTGCTCCCTGTCCCAGACTTCTGCTTGGGAAGCTGGTCCCTCTCAGCTGCACACACCCTGGAGAGACCCTCTGCACCACAGCCATGGCACAGAGGGCAGCAGTGCCAGGAGGTGCTTCCTGCTCCCTTGGGGATTTACCTCTTTTGCACATGGACAAGATTTCACTGCTTTGTTTGTTTTGTCCCCAAACCCCTCCTCTGTGATGATGCTCAACACAGTGTCACTGCTCCTCAACATCTTGCAGAAGACTCCAGGCCCAGCCCACCACAGCAGAGATTGGGAAAGAACCTTTCCAGAGGCTGCTGCCATCCCGGGTACCCATGTGGGACACAAGGCAGCTGGAGAGAGCTACAAATCATCCCTGCTGTCCAAGCTCAAACCACGTCTCCACCCTCTCACCCTGGCCCTGGGAGATATGGGCTGCAGAGCCTGACTCTGAAGGGCACCTCTTTGGTTGCCCTTGTCAGTGTTGTGTTCCCAGAAACCTTAAGAGGCTCTGGCAAACTCCTCTCCCCTCCTAAGACACTCCAACCTGCCATGGACAGTGGAGCCAGCCCTGGAAGAGCTCTGCAAGCAGCGAGAAGCATCTTCAGCTTCCCAAATGAATGTTGCTGCTGGACTATCAGCACTGGGTGCTGCTGCCACCCACACCAGAGGACCTCCCCACATCTCTGCACAGTGTCCTGCAGACACAGACCAGGAGCAATGTAACCAAATGACTTTGGTGGGTCATGCATCCTCTGATGATGAAGCACCACAAAAAAACTATAGCCCAAACCTGTGCAAAGCCTCAGGCAAGTCCCTCTCAGCCACACTTCTCATGCTCATCTCAGGCTTAGGTCTGAGGCAGGCCTGGCCTTGGGGACAATCCAAACTCTGCTTGGGCAGTCAGTATGATGGAGTCAAGGGACACCAATGCCCCTTTGTCCCCAGATCCCACATGTTCAGAGGCACTGCCTGCACTGGGGGTGCACAGAAGGTCCACACCATTTTGCTTTTCCCTACCAGTCCTCGCAGGCTTTGGCAGGGCTGGCTGGCACAGTGCAGGGTTGGTGTTTGCCCCAGACTGACACTGCCAGGCTGCAGTGAGAGGGATGGGGCAGAGCAGGCAGCAGCACATGACACAGAGTCCTCTGTGGCCCCCAGTGCCTGGGTTGGATGCAGCCCTGCACCTTCTGGCAGGCTCAGCTGTGCTGCAGCACCAGAGAGTGCCCCAGGCAGAGGGGCAGCCTGTGCCAGCTGGGGGGAGCCCTGAGAGACTCACCCAGGTCTCCCAAAGTGGGTCTGCCTTGGCATCAGGAGGTGGAACAGGCTGTAGCTCTGCTCACACCCTCCTCCCCAGCAGGGGCTTGGGCAGAGTTGCTCTGGGTGGGCACCATGGTGGATGCTGGGCAGGAAGGGTGGCAGCCCCAGGGCACTGCCCTGTGCAGGGGGGACAGACAGGGCTGTGCCCTCCCTGCCAGGGGGAGATGCAGGTGCCTGTGTGGAACTGCCCATTCTAACTGTGGGTATCCATAAGGGCACTCAGAGCAGCCTGTCCTCTCTGTAACCAAAGCAGGCAGCTCTCACAGTAACATCAGCTCAACTCCAAAGCTGAGAAGTTTTGGGGGAAAAAGAGCCTGGAAGTTTTTCCCTTGAAGCCTCCTAAGAACATATGGTCACAAAAAAAAGAGAGAAGTGAGGTCTAAAGCCTCAAAGACAACTCCCAACAGCTCTCTGAAGCTGGGAGCTGGGTATCCAAGTACCATCTGCAATTCAGGCTCCTGACAGCACAACCAAATGTTTCTCATGTTTCAAGCTTTGAGCACACAAGTCAACCTGGCCTTACAAACCCAAACAACATGTCAGTGCCTCCAGCCCCTTGGTGTCAGTGGGGGTGGCCAGGCTGGGCTGGCTCGGAGCATCCCTGCTCCTCTCCACCCTGATCACAGTCTCCAAGCCCATGGCTCAGCCTTGGGGGTCAGGACACTGCAGATACACAGCTGCCCCACAGGCTCTAGAAAATCCACACCTTGCCACTGTAGGGCTAAACCACGACATTTCCAAACCCACTTCTGGAAAGGCACAATTCAGCAATTCCTGGAGTCATCACTTTGGGAATTACAGCACTTACCAGCACCCCACTGGGGTTTGCCATCTGTCTGGTTTCTAACCAGCATAGCTGGTTTTACTGGTGTTGGCCAATAGCCCTGTGGTTTGGGTCATTGCTGCAGTGGGGCCATTTGAAGTGACACCTTGGGGACCGTCAGGGACCCTTCTGCCATCACACACAGACCTGAGTGCACAGCCAGAGTCAGAGGTGAACAAGAGAGGTGAAAGGAGCAGCATGCACAGCTGAAACCAGACTGGAGCTCATCCAACGAGAGTAAAACTGTAATAGGATTATCAAATGAAGCAAAGGTGTGGCTGCACTGCATCTTCTTATGTCTGCAAAGAGAAAAGCTGAAATCTGAACATCCATCTTCAAAGAGAGCAGGTTAAATGCAGCCAAATCGAGAGACCAACCACACCAGGCAAAGATACCAATGAAACAAATGGTCCTTTGGCTGATTTGTGTGTCCAAATGTGCTGTTGCAAAAGATGTCAGCTGATGTTCTGTGTGACTGCACCGGGGAAGCACCAAACAGCATTTGCATACACACACCCTCCTGTGTCCCCACACAGGACCTGGGAAAAACAGTCAGGGAGCTCCAGAGCTTTCCCACTTCCCACCAGCACTGTGGCCCCCAGAGGAGGAGAAGCACTATAAAAGAGGGATCTATGACAAGAGCTGGAAGTCTAGTGGAAAAAAATACTGGAAATGGAGAAAGAGCAGCTGGAAAGCAATAAAAGCAGGTGGTTCTCCCCACTGGCACTTCAAGCAAAGGATGTTTTTACCTCTGTTTACTCTTTTGTCATTAAAACACACGTAAGTAACATCCTTTTGGATGGTTCGCTGAGCAAAACGACTCAGTAAGTGCTTAAATCTGTGTAACTGGGGTTGTGAATGAGCTGGAACTGCCATCAATCACAGAGTTAATCATAGGAAGCACTGGCCAGAGCTGCTAACCCAGAAGCCAGCAGAACATCAGTAATAAACCAATAAGATGGTTAAAAACTCATTCTCATGTTTCACACAACAGTCAAAAACATTGTGTGAAATCCCCTGCTTGAACATGATGAGCTAAAGATGGTTGAGGCTTTGTCAAACCAAGCAAAGCAAGACAAGAGCTCGAGATGTACTGAGAGTACAATAAAGCACCCACTGCCTGGGCAACCTGCCCACAGCAACAGCAAGTTCCTGAGAACTGAGAAAGCAGCAAGATGTTTTTCCTGTGGCTCAAAGGATCAGAATATCATTGGAGATCCAGGACACGTGCTGAGTGACAGGAGGACGTTTCTTGGTAGTCATTTACTCTGTGCATTCTGCCATGACTGTGCCTTAATCCCCACTGTTGACAAGATTGGGGTCAGTATCACAGAACTTTTCAGATCATTTAAGCCACCATAAATCAGCTGCCTGTGAGGACAAACAAAGCTTTTTGTCTCTTACTTCCTGGACCAAACCTTCCTGTATTTTCCTGTAAGGTGCAATAGAAGTTCAGGCATTAAGCAAGGGCTGCTTACAACTGAGCAGCAGCTCACGTGGCAGAACAGTCTTTTGGGCCAAAGAGAAGAGATCCCATTATGCCCAAATGTCCCTGACACACGTGGTTATTTGAGGATGTTTGATGCTGCACAGCAATCTGAGCTGCTGGGAGCACAGGAATCCCTTTGCTCAGCTTTGCTGGTGGTGACAGATCTCACAGGAGCTGTGAACAGCTCATGTTCTGGGCACAGCCAAGGTCCGGGCCTGACAATTCCTTATCTCCTGATTCTGCACATGAATGGAAGGAGTGACTGGGAAGTTAAATAGGAAACTACTGAAGTGATAAGAGACATTGCTTAGAAGCTGACAGGTTAAAGTGAACTTTGTCCTAAACGTTTCCTCAATATCTCTACACAAATACTACATGAGAAAATTAACGTGAAACAGCTGGAAAGAGCCATAAAGAGGACAAAGGCAATGAAAGCTGAAAAGGTGTCTGAGATACAGTGGTCTGAACTGCTGCTTTCATACACAGTGGCCAAGCAAAAAGAAGCAAGAAGCAGCATTATTGAGTGAGTAAATTCATGCCAGGACTGTGCTTGGTAGGCAGGTACTGTAGTCATCCAGTTTTTATTACATCTGAGGGTTGTAATAACACAACAGAAACTGCAATGGAGCAAAACAGGCTGATCTTACTCGTCCCCAGAGAGGCACAGATATCAAGCCTAGAAGACAGGATTCTAACCTACTTCAAACCACAGGCAGGGATTTTCAGTCCCACAAATTTACTCAGGTCATATGTGGTGAGGCCCTGGCACAGGTGCCCAGAGAAGCTGTGGCTGCCCCATCCCTGGAAGCCTCCAAAGGCTTGGACAGGGCTTGGAGCAACCTGGGCTGGTGGAAGGTGTCCCTGCCCATGGCAGGGGATGGCAAGAGATAGTCTAGAAGGTTCCTTCCTACCTAAACTATTCAGTCATTCTCCACAGAAACTCACCAGTGATGTCCTGCTTAACATGATGTCCAGGGTTGGAGAAGAGGCCTGATCATGCAGCCTCCCGCTGAGAGGGCTGAGAGCGCTTGGGACAGCCAAAAGTGAGCTCTGCAGGCCCTGCACTCACTCCAGGCTCTGCATCCCCACAGCCACAAACGCAGAGTGCCCTCAAGGCCAGTGCCTGGATGACATGAAATCCCAGGTGGAAAGAAATTACAGGAAAGGAAAGGAGCAGGAACATTACAGATCTGCTACAGAAAAAGCAATCCCATCGTGCCAGACTCACAGAGAGCAGTGACAGCAGCGTGGACTGTGTGGGGCACAGGTGTGGGACCAGCCACAGACCCCACTCAGGGGACAGCTCGATACATACCGTCCGTGCCCGGCTGAGCAGAGACCGCACCAAATCCTTAATGCTGTTAGTTTTGTTCCTCTGGAAAATCACAGTGGCTTGAGTCTGGCCTGACACGGTGAGGAGAGGTGTCCCTGGCCAGCCCAGCTCCAGCTCCGGAGGGTGCACATCAGACATGAGTGGGAAGTAGGTGCCCGACGTCAGTTCGGAGCTCAGGGAGATCCCGTCTCCAGTGTCCCCATCGCCAGGGTCAGCCTCTCTGTCTTTCATTGCACTGGCATCTGGAAGGCTGTGGTTCCTCTGCTGGCTGATGTACTCCATGTCCAGGGTGGAGAGGAAGGGCAGCTCGCGCTCCTCGGCGATGGCGCTCAGGTAGCCGCGCTCGCCCTGCTCCAGGAAGGCGTCGATGGCCAGCCGGGCTGTCTCGCTGTGCTGCAGCACCAGCGGGCTGGGCTCCCTCCACCACGGCTTCCTCAGCTGCTCCAGGCGGCTCCTCAGTGGCCCAGACACGCCTTGCTGGCCCCCATAGCCACGGTGCAGCTGGGGCCTCACCTCCACTGCCAGGTAGTTGAACATGACCGGAGCTGCCGATGCCAAGAAGTGTCTCTCCAGCTGGATTAGTCCTGTGCCCGTCTTCAGGACTTTGCTGCCCCTCCCAACAGGTTCCTTCAGGACTCAGCATGAGCTCCACTCCTCTGCTTGGGAGTTAATCACCAGGTACAGCCTCCCACTCCGGGGAGGAGCCGGGTTTCCCGTCGCCCTCACCCAGTTCCCTTGGACACACACCTGATACTCGGTGCCCAGAGTGTCCCTTTTGCAAGGGGAGGAAGGTCAGCTCTTCATGATGCTCCTTCCTTTTCCTTATAACTGATTAATGTGCCACCCTCCCCTTCCCTTCCCCAGAGAGGTCCCCACCCTTGGCCAAGCAGGCTCCAACCTGTTCTGTCCCTCACTGTGCTTGCAGTGGAAATGCAGATGCTGGAACTTGTTCCTGCTTGAAATTTGTTCCAAATCAAACATGCTGCTCAGTGTCAGTTATAATGAAATACAAATATCCCAAGTGGGTAATCAGACTTGGCAAACACACTTACTCATCCCTGAGCCAGAGCTAACGCTCCTCCTTAGCATTTCCTGGGAGCCTGGCTCTGCTACACCAGCACTAGGCAGAGAAGCCACAACACCACATTTTTTGACACCACAGTCACAGTGTTTGTATAAAGCACTGCAGGAATCTTGGTCATTAGATACTTCAGGTGAGAAGAGCAATAGCTCACATGCTCTCTTAGCATGTCCTTGGAAATCCTTGAAGGAAAGGACATTCAGCTTTAGGAGCCTGGAGCTGTGCTGCTGATGGTACTGCCTCTTTTGGGATTAGCTAACCCCAGCTTCCCAAAAGCACCATGGAGCTGTTTTTGGAGGAACAATACAGGCAGATGTTGCTATGTGAATTAGAGCACTGTGTAGGAACACATCCTGAGAACACAAAGCAGTGAGTGAAGAACTGTGCAGAGGAGCACATGGGACCTCCATCCCCACCCAGCTCACCCTGGAGCTACTGAACTCCACATGGGCAACCAGGGAATGAAGAACTGGCTGGAGAGCTGGTCTAATCAATTGGCCTTTTATCTACAAAATCCCCGGAGATTTAATTCATTCAGGCTAAATTAAGTAATCTAAAAGCTAAATGTGTGCTCTGGAATAATCATGGAGTGGAGAGGGATGACCCTGCCTGAGTGTGAACCAGCACATCCACACACCAGGCTCTAAGTGAGCTGGGATGAATCATGTCCCCAAGGGACTATCACTCTCCGTGGACTAGAGCTGAGTGGGATGATTAGTTCGGATTAGCTGTCTAGTCTTTAGATCCCTGAAGTCAGGATGGAGCCTCAGCTGGGCTGTGCAAATGGCAAGAACAGAAGCAAAGGTGGGTTCAATGGGCAAGCAAAGTTGGCTGCCAGGGCTGTGCTGTGATGCAGCAAACAAGGGCAAAGCCCCCAGGGATGGGACAAAATCGTAACAAAGCTGCTGGCACACAAGTGTTACAGGTGAAAATAAGTGTTAGAGTAGCTTAAAAAATAACAGTGACTTGAAATAATTGGTGAACATTCAATCCAATGTCAGGAAGTTTGGAACAATTACACAGGGAATTCACGCTCAGGCTGTAACCTGATGGGTGTTTTTCTGCAGCTGCTTTGCCAGTGACAACGTAACAGAAGGGTAACAACACCCTACCTTTTGTCTTCCTAAAGAGCTGAAGAGAGTGTGAATTTTAGAAAAGTCACTGAATGCATTTTTTCTGCCAGATAAACAACTGCTGCTGGTTGTGTAAAGGGATTTACAATGTCTCCAGCTGGAGTTTGGTAATGACCTACTCTCCCTCCAGTAACTTCTCATGGACCTCAGCACCTGAAAGCACACACGACTGTAAACATCTCCTGCCCAGCTTGTCAGGCTGGGCTCCTTCGGGGTTGGTGGGGAGAGGCAGAGACTTCCAGGAGTCAGTTACCTCACCCTGCAGCAGACACCTGAAACAGGTCCGATGAAAGGAGCCTTGGGAGCGCTTTATCTCTGCCCACGGAGCAGCAGGAGCTCAGACTGCCAGGCAGGGACAAAGGCTCACCATGCAGACATCTAAAATTAGATGAGAGCTGTCCTGTCCCTGCTGTCTGGCAAAGAGATAAACGGCTATAATTGGCACTGCACAGGCTGATTGGCCAACTCAGGATGTGGGAATGGCAGCAGCCCGTTTTCGCCAGCTAAAAGCAGGGATCTTATCTGGAAGTGCTGTCTGCACACCTTCTGCAATCAGCAGAGAAAGACAAGGGGAAAATTCCCTCTGGCTGAACACAGCTCCAAGTGCCACTTCCAATCCAATGTCCCTGGGCAGCTCTGCTCTGGCTGCATTAGGCAATAAATACTTCATTCCTGCATCCCACTGCAGATGTTCTTGGAGCTCAGCAAACACAAGTGCCTTGCCTGGGTTTTCCACAGAATGTACCTGCTGCTTCCTCTTCACGCACACATGGAGGGCACCCTGCCAACCTGTTTCCTGATAGTTCTTGGAGAGCACTCACAGGGGAACATGAGAAGCCAGATTTGCTTTCCTCCCCCTCTTTATTTCAGTCTGAAACCCACATCTTCCACCACAAAACGTCACGGTGCTCCAAGATACTTCTCTACAGGCATTTCTGGAAGGCACTGCATAGCAGAGTTCCACGGTGTGCAACTCACTGGCCAGATGCACACAGCCAGCACAGCTGGGTGAGAAAAGTCCCAGTCTGAGTTCCTGCACCAGAGTCAAATCCCCCCATTTTTTGTCCAAGGTTCCCAACCATGGTGTTATGGAATCTTCTGCACACAGAGGGCACACAAATTCCTTGTTTCATCTTTTCCATCTGTTTGTCAAGGCTCTCTCAAATCAGAGGACAGGAGTCATCACACAGGGCACTGGGCACCAGTTGGCAGCACCAAGCCAAATGATCCAACCACAAGTGATGGGAGGGGAGGCAGGAACCCCCTGCCCTGCTACCCCTGCCCAGCACTGTGCCCTGCACACAGGTTCTCTCCTGTTGCAACTTCGAGGTCCCAACCACCTCTGTGCCATGCAGGGAAGCCAATGTGTGGCCATGGATCTGTCATAGTGGCCCTCCAAGGTCCAGTGCTGAGCTACTCAGGAGAGGGACCACAGAGTGCCCCTCCCTCAGCTGCTGCCCTGGACTGAACATGGGAAAAAGCACTTTTAGACTCTCCTTCCTTCCCTCCTTCCAAAGGGAACACACAGAAATGGAACTGGGCATTGTAATATCAGTGGGTCTGGCTACCAGCAGGAAGAGGGCACACAGGGCAGGATGTGGGACAATGAGTAAATCTGCATAAGATGTCTGGTTTTGACAGGATGTGGAGCAGCCCAAGAGCTGCAGGTGGGATAAGGAATGAAGGAGCCCAGCCCACTCTTTCAGTCTGTGACACAGTCAGTAATGAAGGCTCTGCACGTGCAGGACTCCTCACTCCTGAAAGAAGCAGGAAGGTCTCACCTGCTGGGAGCTGCAGCAGCTTCCCAACAGGATCCAGGCTCAGCAGCATGTGCAGGACCCTCCCCCGTGAACACACCTGCACAAGGCAGCGAGAACAGGACAGTAGACATTGCTGGTTTCTGCATTAGTGTGCAGGGAAGTGTTCCCATTAATCTGCCCACTTGACCTGAACTTGCTGGCTCCTCTCAGCACATCACACCTGGAGCAGCCCCTAAAATGCAATGGCAGAAGGTGGAATGATACTCCTGTGAGCTCCTTCTGTGCATTCCCAGTGGAAGCATGAGGCCCAACCATCTCTTCTGTCCCACAAATGAGCAGAGCAAGCTGCTCAGCAGGTTGAATGACTGTAAGCAAAACAAGTACTCCCTCAACATGTTCAGCAACTTCAGGAAGAACACATGTAGGATGCACAGGACAGCCCCAAAGACCTGAAGAGGGGGCAGTGGTAAAAAAAAACCCTCAGCAGAGGAGTCTGGGAAGGATCACGAGACTGTTAATGTGCCCCATCACAGTGCAGGAGGTCAGGCACCCATGGGTGACAGTCCCTTTGTAGGCAGGTGAAAGGTGGGCACTGCACAAGCAACAGAGCCCACTGCTCACTGGTGCTGAGCCTCAGGGTCTGTCCTATGTCCTTGCCAAGCTTCCCAGATTCCCATGGAAGCTTCTGACCTTTCCTTGACTCCTCAGGAGAACACAGAGAGTGCTGAGGGCCAGGCTGTGCAGACCAGGCATCCAGAAGATGGAGATACTGCTCCCTAGGGCACAGCACAGGAGAACCATCACCCTGAGATCTGGAAGGGTGTTCATCCAGCCCTGGGTACCCAAAGGCCCAGGCAAGTTGGACACAGTCCAGGTCAGTGGCAAGAACAAGTCACAGGGTCATTGCAGCCTCTTCAGGGAAAAGAACAAAGAAGCCTTGATTAGAGTTTATTAATCAGGGAGACAACAAAGCAGAGCAGATGTGAAGAGGCAGATGGGGAGGGCACTAGGAAATCTTCATGCTCTCAGGCACAGGGTGGGATTGTTGGGGTGTCCTGTGCAGAGCCAGGAGTTGGACTTGATGATCCCTCTGTGTCCCTTCCAACTCAGCATATTCTATGATTCTGATTTCAAATTAGCTGCCACTAGCATCCTCCAAGAAAAAAATCCCATGTACTCAGTCAAACCCCTGAGTTTGACTGCACTGGGGCCTGAGATGATCACTGTATTTGTGGCACAACTCTCTTGGCAGAAAAGTTAGAAAGACACAGCAGTTTCTAGGTATTTACTTGAACCTTTACAATTCCCTTCACCAGGACTTTCACGTTCCTGGAAGACGCACAGTCAGGCTTTGGAGCTCTATGAATTGTTCAGCACCCCTGCAGAGGGGATCAGCCAACCTCTCCAAATGCTCAAGTACTTCAGCACATCCCTGGGCTGTGGACAGAGAATTGCTCAGGATTAAACCAGTCCCACAGAAACATTGAAGTAGCAGAAAGTGGAAAAACATGAGCAGGGCACAGGGTCAGACTCCCACTGCTCCTCAGAGCGGTGCCAGGAGTGGCACTGGCACATCACAAGGACCATACCTGCAGAACCAATCCCCTCCCGGCTGATGCTCACCCTCCCATGGCTTTGCTGCTCTTCATCTATTCCACATTCATCTGATTTAAAGCTCTGCTGGAAAAATTTGCTCTTAACCTCCAGCTTTCATTTCCCTCACTTGCCAAGCCAGGGGCACGGTGAGGGAGACAGGACAGTGGTTACTCCAACTGCCAGGTCAGGAGCAGCAGTTCTGATCCAAGGGCTTGGTGGGGCAGAGGAACAGCTGAAAATGTCACTTTGTGGAAGGAGAGGATCCAAGTCACAAATCTGGGAAGTGGTAATTGCACTTTAACAAGGTTTAAGCAGTGGACAGCACAGGAAATGCAGGGACCATCCAGGATGCCCACGCAGGGACCATCCAGGATACCCAGGCAGGTACTGTACAGGATGCCCATGCAGGGACCGTACAGGATGCCCATGCAGGGACCATCCAGGATGCCCATGCAGGGACCGTACAGGATGCCCATGCAGGGACCATCCAGGATGCCCATGCAGGGACCGTACAGGATGCCCATGCAGGGTCTGTACAGGATGCCCATGCAGGGACCATCCAGGATGCCCATGCAGGGACTGTACAGGATGCCCATGCAGGGACCGTACAGGATGCCCATGCAGGGACCATCCATGATGCCCATGCAGGGTCTGTACAGGATGCCCATGCAGGGACTGTACAGGATGCCCATGCAGGGACCGTACAGGATGCCCATGCAGGGACCATCCAGGATGCCCATGCAGGGACCGTACAGGATGCCCATGCAGGGACCATCCAGGATGCCCACACAGGTACCATCCAGGATACCCATGCAGGGACCGTACAGGATGCCCACACAGGTACCATCCAGGATGCCCACGCAGGTACTATCCAGGATGCCCATGCAGGGACCATCCAGGATACCCATGCAGGGACCATCCAGGATGCCCATGCAGGGACCATCCAGGATGCCCATGCAGGGACCGTACAGGATGCCCATGCAGGGACCGTCCAGGATGCCCATGCAGGGACCATCCAGGATGCCCATGCAGGGACCATCCATGATGCCCATGCAGGGACCGTACAGGATGCCCATGCAGGGACTGTACAGGATGCCCATGCAGGGACTGTACAGGATGCCCATGCTCTCAGCACTTCAGTGCGTTAAAGATGCAGGAAAAATAGTTCAATGCCCAAAGGTGGTGTGAGCACAGCAGCAGAGATGGCACAGAACAACATTTAACCACTCAAAATAGAGAGTGGGCATCAAAGGGTAGTAGATGACTCCTCCCTACTCCAAAATATCTCAAGAAAATCAGCCTGAAGCAAGAGAATTCCCAAGTTTGACCCTGTGAGGCGAAACATGCTCCTGCTCTCCCCCTGGTGCAAAGACAGGAGAGAAGGAAGGGAAGACACTGAGTGCTGGCCCTTCTGCTCACAGACAGCAAGCCAAGATCCAGATGAAATCTTAAATCCTCCCTAGGGGCTCGTGGCTCTTCATTTTACAATACCTGGGAAAGCTGGGGGAGTAAGCACTTTGGAATAACCAGAGATGACTAAATTCTGTATATGAGACAGGAGGTCAGGTTGGATGATAAAGGGCTTTACAAGGTTCCTTCCAGAAGAAATGCACATGCATATGTTCACTTAATATACAGAAAGTGCCCTTCAAACAAATGGTCTGAGACCACTTTTCTAAAACTCAGCAGCATAAACAAATAACTGTCCATAAGCAAAATACTCTCAATCATTCTCTCAGGAAAACCTTGAAAATGGGAAAAGATGGGCTTTGATTTTGGTTCAAATCCCTCTGTTCTGCTGCCCTGGAGCAGTGCTGTGGGTAAGAATCACTCACCTGCCAATCACTGCTGCTGGAACACTCGCAGGGCACAGATTTTGCTACTGGAAATGTATTTTCTTTCAAGGACTTTAAATTCAGGCTGTAAAGAAAGATGCCTTATATAAGATACTGGCAATGGCACCTTTCCATCTCACCTTTGGAAAGTAAAGAGGGCTTGCATTAGAATCATGGAATGGTTTGGGCTGGAAGGGACCTTAAAGCCCACCCAGTGCCACCCCTGCCATGGGCAGGAACACCTCCCACCAGCCCAGGGTGCTCCAAGCCCTGTCCAGCCAGGCCTTGGACACTCCCAGGGATGGGGCAGCCACAGCTGCTCTGGGCACCTGTGCCAGGGCCTGCCCACCCTCCCAGGGAGGAATTTCTCCCTAATACCCAGTCTCATATTGTACATTCAAATCCTGTCTCTGGGTAACTAATGACTGGGAAGCAAACTCTTCCCTGGCCCTGTGCAGCCTCCATTGGATTTCTCCTCTCTAACAAATTACTTTTTTAATTCAGAGAGAGTTTCTGCCTTACCAGGCCCTACACACCCAAACACACCCCACTGCTGGCCCAGCCCAAGCAGGGGCTGGAAGGCATTTCATGGCCCAGGCAGGGCTGGCATTACAGGTCTTTATTCTCACCCTAATAAAAGGAGCAAAGGCAGATGCTAATGAGGGCATGTGGCACCATCATTTGTGGAGCCTCCTGCCCATAAACACAGGGAAGGGTTCCATGTTGACCACACAGTTGTCCCACATTCAGAGTACAAAGGGCATTGTCACCTCCAGACCAGTTGTCCCATGAATTCCAGCAGCTCCCTGGTTTCACCACAGCTGGACATGGTCTCCCAGGCTGGATGGTGGTGCACTCCCAGTCCTGTGTTCCCATGGCATGGATAACGTGGGTCCAGGTTTAAATTACATAGCAGGAAAGGGGTTAAAGTTTAAATAACTGTTTTGTATATGAATTAATGTATGTAGCTTTGAGCCAAAATATCTACCATTAATTTTTCCACCTATTTCAGGAGCAGTAAGATACACAAAGCAAAGTTTATTTTGGTACTTGGTATACTTCACTCTCATTAAAAATAAATTAATCAGCAAATTCCTACACAGCTCAGCCTTCTTTTATGTAAATACAAGCCAGCTGTAATGAATTACAAGGTGTTATTATCTCACACACACTGTATAATACTTCACACATAAGAGGTTTCTCTGCTTAGCTCAGCTTTCAACAAAAGCATCTTAAATAAACTACAAGCAAGTTGTTTGGGCTGTAATGTTTTCACAGAGAAGGGATACACCTCACACAGAGAGGGGCTCTTTACATGACTCATTTTATAACAAGTTAAACTGAGGAAGTTAGCCTTGGAAAGAAAATAACAAAATGCCTGTTTTATACACAGAAAGCTCCCTAAGAGAAGATTTAAAAAAAAAAAGGCAAGGCAGCGTTTGGGAGACTCTATTCTGCATCCCACTGCTCTTTGCATGGAGGAGGGAGGGCAAATATTCCCAACACACTATGAAGAAAGCAGATTGAGAAGGAAGAACAGTCACAGCCAGGCACAGTCACACTTTCACCAGATTAAGGATTACATTCACAAATTAAGGATTATCACCTTCAACGTCTGTTTAATACTTTTATTAGGAATAAACCCTGATTTTACAGGGCGTATTCTTATCAAAAGCACACAGGGCACAGAAAACAAACACACAGCAGTTCTACCCAGACTGACATTTATTATTGACTTGGATTTTGGACAGGAGAGAAATGAAAACTGGTCTTGCCACTGACCTGGAAACAGCCTGGTGAACCATCCACCCATGCAGAGCACCTCAGCCTCTGCTCACCTCATCAGCTCCTGCTCCCCTAACTACTGTGTTGGCATCATTGGCCTGCACAGCCATAGAAAGTTTTCTCTGGCCTTGATGGGTCTTGTTAAAAAGCCCTGGACCACTGTTGTGGAGAAAGGAGGATGGCAGAGTCCTGTCCCATGGACACAAACTGGGATGTTCTTTTCAGGAAGAAATTCCTAGAGCACAACTTCACAGAGAACGTGGAAGTATCAGCAAGACAGACTGAAACATCAAGTACTGAGGCAGCTGTTAGTGCCAGTCCAGCCACAATTTGGGCTTTAATCTCCCTAAGATGGCCAGAGACACAGAGGATTGCTGGGGACCATGCATTTTTCTTTACATTCTCTCATTCTTGTGCAACAGAGCAGAGTTTCTAGAAAGGATTTTCACAGAAAACCCTTCAGAATCTGTTAAAGCAATTCTTAACTCCACTAAAGCAAAGATGGACCATTCCATCTCAGTATCAGGCTTTTAAAATATATACTTAACATCTAATATGCAAAGCTCAGACTTGCATTGACAACCACTGAGGGAGCAGAGGACACCACTGTGTCTCTGGGTAGCAGCTCTTTAAACGAGGCAAAGGACAGAAATGTCATCTTGAGAGAACTCTAACTCATGGTGAATACCTGATTTCCTAAAGACAGAAGGCAGCTCTGTCCCTTTGACAGCCAGGGCCTCTCTGGGCCATAAAAAGGACAGAGGTTCTCAAACCAAGGAGGATTTATTTGCGGGTGAAGGTTCAGAGGAGTATGGCTGTCCAGGTTGCTACTGAGGCACCACGGATGGGATAGCTAATGAAACACTTCCTTTCCAATCACAGATTTTCCTTCCTCAGCCCACAGCCTCAGCCCAGTCCCACTTCAGGCAATGCTTCCCAAGCTGTTCCAACGTGGATCTCAGAGTCCTTCGTCGTTGTACACCGGGGAGAGGGGCTTGAGGATGCTGCGGGCGTCGCTCTCCACCAGCGGCCGCCAGTTCACCTCACCTGTGAGCAGCAGGTCCTCCCCACTCAGCGCGTCCAGGTGCTGCACCTGCAAGCACAGCAAGTCACTGTCAGGGCTGCCACCACCCACTCAAGGCTCTAAAGAACTATACAAACATGTTTCTCTCCAGAAAGCAAGCACAATGGGGAGATTTTGGCCTCCTTTGCCATTTACGTGAGGGAGACCTAAAAAGATCACTTCCAACTGCCACACCTTGAGTGTTGTGTTCAGTTCTGGGCCCCTCAGTTCAGGCAAGAGATTGAGGGGCTGGAGCGGGGCCAGAGAAGAGCAACGAGGCTGGAGAAGGGACTGGATGTGGCTCTGAGTGTCCTCTGAAACACCTCCAGGGACAGAGAATCCAACATGTCTTGATCCAACCCTACTGTGATCACCAGCCCAGGGCACTCTGTGCCCTGGGCTGGTGATCACAGTGGGGTTGGATCAAGGGTTGATGATCTCCGAGGTCTCTTCCAACCCAACTGAGAAGAGCAACGAGGCTGGAGAAGGGACTGGAGCACAAGTGCTGTGGGGAGAGGCTGAGGGAGCTGGGGGTGTTCAGCCTGGAGAAGAGGAGGCTCAGAGGTGACCTCAGCACTGTCTGGAACTGCCTGAAGGGAAGTTCTGGCCAGGTGGGGGTTGGTCTCTTCTCCCAGGCACTCAGCAATAGGACAAGGGGGCACAATGGGCTCAAGCTCTGCCAGGGGAGGTTTAGGTTGGATATCAGAAGCAAATTCTTTGCAGAGAGAGTGCTCAGGCATTGGAATGGGCTCCCCAGAGAAGGGGTGGATTCCCCATCCCTGGAGGTTTTTAAGATGAGACTGGATGTGGCACTGAGTGCCATGATCTGGTAATCAAAGTGGGGCTGGATCAAGGGTTGGACTTGATGATCTTGGAGGTCTTTTCCAACCCAATTGATTCTATGATTCTATGACATGACCTGAGGGAACAGCCTGGAGTTGTGTCAGGGCAGGGTTGAGTTGGATATTAGAAAGAGATTCTTCCCCCAGAGGGTGGTGGGCACTGACCAGACTCCCCAGGGCAGTGGGCACTGCCCCAAGGCTGGCAGAACTCCAGGAAGGTTTGGATGATCCTCTGGGGCACAGGGTGGGACTTTTGGGGATGGTCCTGTGCAGGGCCTGGAGTTGGATTCGATGACCCTTGTGGATCTCTTCCACCTTGGATGTTCTGTGATTGTGTGACCACAAAGCACCATGGAAAGGCTTGGGAGATAAGGATCTGCAGATGCTCTGGAGTCACCTGCATCAGGCTCTCCCCTGACGCCTTGGCTAATGCTTCCTCAGCATTTGGCACCAGGGCACAGAGCAGCCACCCAGAGCTACCCTGAGTCACTTTATCTCCCTGGCACTTCTGCAGGTGACACTGCCCAGATCATCACCCCATGGAGGGCTCTCATCAAATGGGCCTCACATAGACTGAGGTTTTTCACTATAGAGAACAGCTGGGATTTATCACAAAAAAGCACAGGAGCTGGAGGAGATGAACACAGAATGAACACTCATCCTCACAATACAAGAAATCCCAGAATAGTTTGGGTTGGAGGGGACCTTAAAGCCCATCCTGTTCCACACCTTCCACTAGCCCAGGTTGCTCCAAGCACCATCCAACCTGGCCTTGGACATCCCCAGGGATGTAGCAGCCACAGCTTTTTCGGGTAAAATACTTGGGATCTAATGAAATGTTAAGGTGCAATGTAAGCAGAATAAAAAACCTTCTCATCATACAGCATAGGGTTAACTTGCTGCCACAGGACAGTATAAATACAGAGAGGGGTAAAAAAAAAAGGAAAAAGTCCCTCAAGGTGAAAGCAAAACCCACCAGGTCTGGCTCAGGAAGGCTGGGAGAGCTGAGCAGGGGCACAGTGCACATGGTGTCCTCTCAGCATATTCTTCTCTGCCATCCACTGACAGGCATTGATAAAGAAGGATTCAGAAGAAATTGTGGGGAAGACCAAGTACACAATGTTCTGGGCTCAAAGGGTAATTGGACAAGGAGTTTCTCAGCAGAGGAATGAATGCATCAATGGCCACAGAGAGTCACATGGAAAAGCCACCTAAGCCCAAGGTCCTGTTCCTGACAGTCACCACCAGCAATTCCCCAGGAGGAGTTAGATACATGTACACAATGCTATTTTCCTGATTTATTTCCCTCCCTCTCAAATCTGTTCATTCGGGGATTTTGAGTCAGAAGCAGCTGTTGTGGATTTAATAGCCCTGGACTCTGTTACACAAACCTTGCCAGTGGCTTTGGAATCCATGTGCAATGGCAGTGCTCTAACCAACTGTGGCAATGTCCTATCCCCATGTTCCTGTGTCACTGAACACCTTTCCTTGCTCACTTGTCTTCAGGATTTTCCAGAGCTTTCTCCAATTCTTTCTCAGGTGTTATTTTGGACAGAGAATTCTACTCTTTGCTAGTAAAGGAGCTGTTTCACTGTCACTGTTATTGCCCCTCTCTGAGCCTTCTTCACTTCAGGTGTTGTGCCTTGATGCTCAGCACCCAAACCAGACACATTATTCAAGCTCATACAGCTACCATGGATGTAAAAAGTGGCAAGACAGCACCATTTTATTCTCTGCTTCTTAACAGTTCTGAGCATTTGCTTTACATTGTTCTAAACACTACAGAGTTCTGAGCTGAAGTTCTGATAATACAATTGTAATCTCAAGGCCTCATTCTTGTGTGGTAGAAGTTCAGAGCTCATTGATATATGTTTGTGAAGCTGGGAATGTTCTCCTCAAGTGTGCCACTTGTCTGCAGGAATGACCTCTCAGCACAAAACCTGTGCTGATTCCTCCCCAATGTGCCACATTTTTCTGCCTGATCACTCTTTCCTATTCAACTGCTGACTGAATCTGGGATTTGCTTGAATATACAGAAGTGCAACAAATTCCCCATCTGGCAGGAAACTGTTCCAAGTGACACACTTCTTTTATGTGTTTGCTCCCTGCAAACTTTCCTACAGACCCACTGATGTTAAACATCAGCCACTCTCAGCATTATATTAAGCCAGTCCCTCCTGAGAGCCCTCTGGCATTCCCAAAGTGTCCTCAGTCCTTTAGGAAGCTCAGCCCTTTATTCCCCATGCCATTTTCTCAGGTACACACTGAAATACTGTCTCTCTAAACCTCCATCTGATCCTGAGTACAGTATTGGAAACACTATGGAGAATGATGTTGGGGAAGTTCTGGTCCTCAATGCCTTGTCTAACAACCTACACTCTTCCCCCAAAACCTCTCTCATCCCTTTTCTTTGGTGCCCAACTGGACTATATCCCACCAACACTCCTAGAAATCTGGTTCACAACCTTCTTCAGGGTTAAGAGGACAAACACTGCTCAATATTGTCCCCTCCAGGTAATACCTGAAACAGAAATAATTCTGGACAACAAAACTTTTTACTTCCCCCAAAGATCATCAAAAACTTTCAAGCTCTGTGTGCTATTTCACTATGAAGAAGATCCCAACTCCACAACAACAATTATAATCTATAAATTACAGCCCATTTCTGACAATTTTTCAAGCCCCTCCATAACACAGGTTGGGAAAGAGATGAGAAGGATTGTCTTTGATATTCCATGAGCTTCTCTGCAGCCATTTTTCATCAAACTGTAAAAATGATCTCTGCTCTCTGACGAACAGGACAGGATTCCAAGGAATGGCCTGAAGTTGTGTCAGGGGAGGGTTGGGTTGGATCTCAGGAAAAGGCTCTTCCCCCAGAGGGTGGTGGGCACTGACCAGGCTCCCCAGGGCAGTGGGCACGGCCCTAAGGCTGCCAGAGCTCCAGGAGTGTTTGTACAACTCTGAAGGACAGGGTGGGATTGTTGGGGTGTCTGTGCAGGGCCAGAAGCTGGACTGGATGGTCCTTGTGGGTCCCTTCCAGCTCAGGACAGTCTATGATTCTACAATAAATATAATCCAGATTTTATATTTTTACCTTTTTCTCCTTAGAAATGATCACTGAATATTAAAATCAGATTTATTTATGGGAACTGAGCTCCACATGCAAGCAATCAAAGCAAGTGTTCAGTG
This sequence comes from Pithys albifrons albifrons, assembly GCF_047495875.1. NCBI lineage: Eukaryota > Metazoa > Chordata > Aves > Passeriformes > Thamnophilidae > Pithys > Pithys albifrons. Next base: position 14,149,784 of record NC_092475.1, read on the forward strand.
AACCCAGGCAGGGGCTGAGGAGGGGCCTCCCTGCGTACCTGTTTGCGCACGTACTCCACCAGCAGCTCCAGGTGCCGAGGGTCATCACAGTTCCTGTTAAAGAGGTTCCTCCACAGAGCTGCGGCCAGAACATGGTCATCAGACAAGATTCCCTAAAGGAAGGACACGGGGGGATTAAAATTGCACGTGATGTCCTAGTTGAGCAGCTGGGATCAGTTTCTCCCTGTGTGGGTGTGCCCAAAGCTGTGCATTCTAAACCCTCTGTGCCATTGCCCAGCAACTGTTCCCAATGGCCCATTGGCAGCAGCTGCCCAGGGCACAGCTGAGCCCTCAGGCTGGGAGCTGGCTGGGAAAGAAGCCTGGCAGAGGAGCTGGGAGAACTGCCCTGCAGGGAGTCCTTGGCACCTCCACACCCACCTGAGGGCTCAGCTCTGCCCATGGGCCAGAGTCAGATCCCGCAGTGTGGAACTCCCTGCCCTGGGGGAGGAACTGGGGGCTCCCACCCGCACCTCAGGGGAGAGAATCTGGGGGTTTGGAACTTGGGGAACCACTCATTGGATCCAGAGGAGGAGCAGACCCTGGCCAGGAGGAGCCCCCCACTCTCCACCAGACTGTGCCATCATCTGCACCAACAGGTTTTTCACCTCCTTTTCCTTTGGACTCGGAGGAACCACGTGGGGCTCAGCACAGGGGCCACCAAACCCCCCTGTGTTTGTGCCCCAGGGGGCTGGGTTACACTGCTGGGGTTTGTGGGTTAAACCCAATTTCTCTTTGTGTCATTGCATTTCTTGTAATATTGTTATTAAATTGTAACTCTGCCTTATAATCTCTTTTGTGTTGGGTTCGTTTCTCCTGCCGCTTTCCCTCTAAACCAGCACACGTGAAGAGGGTCTGCCCCGAGACAGCCAGGGCAGCAGACCTGGCACCGGGCCATGGCACCTGCCTCGCCGCCACAGCTGCCACGGGCTGTGCACATGGAAAGGCAGCAGCATCACTCTTTCCCAGAATGGAAAAACAACCCTGGCCTTAAATGAATGTACAGAGCAGCCTGTAACCAATATTCTGGCAAGTTAATTTGGAAAAAACCTGGGTCGGGGTATTCCTAACGTAGGAGTTGGTAACTGCATTTCTGTGTTATGAAATCTTTACCATAAAAATGGTGACCTTGCAGAGAAGGCAGCACCACCCCCTGGGAATGTGTGAAGCCCATAACACTTGGAAAAGAAAAATTAAATGATATTTAATACATGTTCAAGAAATGTAGTCTGGATTTTGCTGTTTTTCTTTTTTTACTTTTCAATCTAAATGAGAAAGAACTCCTCCTCATCAAGAGGTTGTTTCGAGTTAAATCTAATATTAGCTTTAGTTTATAGAAAAACCACATCCATCCATGCTTTTTGTCCAAATTCTCTCCCACTTTTATTGTCTTTTTAGATTATGTGGTGTTATCACCATAGTCTCATAACTCCTGTCTTCTGCTGACACATTTGGCAAAGGCAAAACAGGACTTGAAAATATTCAGTTAAAAATAAAAAAGGTCAACATTTGCCTTTAATTGAAGCAAACATTTTGTTTCCAAAATGATTGTCAGCAAAACACAGGCAGACACATCCTGGCTATACCTAAGAGTAGATAATAAATATGCATGTATAACACTGTCCACAACTCCATGAGTTTACTTTTACAAGATATTAACAATGCAAAAAATAGTATCACCATGTGACCACGAGCATCTGAAGAGCAACACTCACTAGAGCAAAACAATAGGTACTGAGAGAGTGATGTAATTGTATTTTCCTCTTGGAAGTCCTGCAGGCAGTTGTGCACAGTGGAGCTTTTGCCTCTGTGTATGATTAGGTACTGCCTATAAATATTCTCATATAGACTTTCTATAAATACTCCATCAATACTCTCTTTGCTCTCAAAGTACAGCTGAGTACAATTGGATTCAGAGGGAGGAAATGATTTAGTGATGGCCAAGCAGGGATGGTGAAGCAGCACCAAGAACACTCCCCCCTTCCACACCCCAGTTTAAACCCACGTGCTCTGTGCTGTTTCCTTTAAAGCACTTTCATTCAAGGCACATAACTAAGAAGTCTGTTCCCTCAGGATTTCTCCAAAGATATGAACAGTGGATGTTTTACCCATCTGGAATATTCTGTGCTCATGAATTAGATGGTCTAGTTGTTTCATATTCTCTGAAAACATCCTTCTTACCTCATCATATCCAAACAGAGCTGCATAGAAATTTTCTACCATGCTTTTCAGATCTTCCCTTAGAGCAACAGAATTAATCTGAAAAATAAACCAGAAAACCATCAGTGTAGGCTCTAAAGAGGGGGTGAGGAGAAAATATTACCAGTTTCACTGTGAGCAGGCAGAAAAGAATGGGTGCCCCAGCCCATCTTGCTGAGGACTCGGCTGTAAGCAGAACCTCAGTGCAGTCAGACCCCATGGAACCCCCTGGGACACAGCTCTGTTAATTCTGACACAAATGAAGTGGGTGTTATTCAATGTCCAAGTGGCAGAAACATGCCCAGCCAACAGCTCTGCCACAGGCGCACGAGCACAGAGAAAACGCTGCCACAGGAGTGGGAAGCAAAGCTGTCCTTGCAGTGCCAGCACAGGCCAAGAGAATGGAAACTCCTCTGGAGTTTAACTATTGAGCAGCTTTTCCAGACCTTGATTCATTCGTAGAAACTCAAAGGTTTTTGATTTTTTATCCACAAAGCACAGACTTGCAGAACTGGATGTGCTACTGCAGTGAAAGCACAGGAATGCTAAAGACAGACACCATCCCTGCCACTGGTCTCTCCTTCCCTGTCAGCACTGACCTCAGTCAGCAAGCACATGAATTCTGCCTCTCCAGCATCTCTGGGAGCTCAGACTCACTAGTCCTTGACTATGACTACATTTCTTTCAGAATCTGTGATGATCCAGCAACTTGCCCCTCTGCTATAAGTGTGACTCAGTCCAAGTTCCACACTGACTTTCAACTCAATTTAACAACTGCTTAAATACTTGCTGGTTTGGCCTAAGCCACCCATTGGCTTGAGAACTGACCCCATGTGAGCTTAAAATGGAACTGGAGCAACTGCTGGGTGCAGAGGGGTGGCTGAAATGCCTCCCGTGCATCTCCCTCATGCACAGTCTGTCCCTTCCACCTGTACTTTTCAACACAGTGACTCAGTTCCTCTCCCAAGGGCTGGGCAACACTTTAGTAAAGCTGCTTCTCTGTACCGACCCTCAGGAGGGATCCAAGTATTTCATAGAATCATAGAATCAGTTGAGTTGGAAGAGACCTCTGAGATCATCAAGTCCAACCCTTGGTCCAACTCCAGGCCCTTTACCAGATCATGGCACTCAGTGCCACGGCCAAGCTCACCTTAAAAACCTCCAGGGATGGGGAATCCACCCCCTCTCTGGGCAGCCCATTCCAATGCCTGAGCACTCTCTCTGCAAAGAATTTGTTTCTGATCTCCAACTTAAACCTCCCCTGGCAGAGCTTGAGCCCATCCCTTGTCCTATTGCTGAGTGCCTGGGAGAAGAGACCAACCCCCACCTGGCCAGAACTTCCCTTCAGGCAGTTCCAGACAGTGCTGAGGTCACCTCTGAGCCTCCTCTTCTCCAGGCTAAACACCCCCAGCTCCCTCAGCCTCTCCTCACAGCACTTGTGCTTCTTTTCTACAGATCTCACACACCCCAGAAGTAGAAATGACAGGGATAATCAGCCCTGCACACCAGCAGGACACTCAGGGGTGAGGATGAGCTTGGAGACAGGTTTTACAAAGCACAGACATCACACCCACCACACTGGGAACCTCTTGTCCTAAATACTCTCTCAGCATTCCTAGAAGTACCCACCTCAGTAATTAAGCAACAGCTTTTCTATCAAAATAGGAGTTAGTTTTTGCCAAGTGAGCAAATCTCCAGTTCAAATATTCTTCCATTAAACCACTGTCTTTTTTCATCTGTTGATTTTTATAGCAATGCACATAGTGCAAACACAAGGAAAATTCCTTTTATGTCAGTTACTCATATTTTTCCATTAATATAAACTATTAGAATTCATGCAGATATTTTATAGGCTATCAAGATTTGGAGACTGGTTATTACTGAACATTTTAAAAAAGAACTAACCATAAGAAATCAGAGGGTTAAATGATGACTGCAACTTCTGTAATGACTTAATTAAATTTTTATTGAGTACATAAACTATGATGTCATTTCTACCCAACCATGCTCCAACCCTCTGTGCATGTCAGAGATCGTGGTTTTCCTCAATAGAACGTACTTCTAAATAAGCTGCACTTCTACAGCTCTAATAAGGGGGAGCAGGTCTCATGTAACACACTCAATAAATTATCCTTCCATTTTAAACAAACAAATTCCATGAGTTATTATATATTTGCCACGCACTTTTTATGACATAATAAAAATGTTACCTCAAGGATTACTTAACACATACTACAAATGTTACAGCAGGCAACTGCAAGGGGCAAAGAAAACAAATAGTCCCATTACAGAGACAAGTCCAGGACTACACATCCCTGGGGAAGCAGCTTTCCCTACTAAAAACAAAGAGCAGCAGCTTTAAGTTAGCAAGAAATAGATTGATGCAGGAGATAACCAAGTTAAACAAACATGGCAATAAATACATCTTAAAAGACAGTTTCAGATGTAAAATATGGGTTTGGGGATGGAGCCATATCGTAGGCAATAAAATGGTATTTAAAGGAATACTGCAGTTTCTGAAGAATACAACTGGCATTGGTTAGGTACAAACACTGAAGGAGAAAATCCCTCTTTATAAATCAAGAAAAATGAGCAAATCCAAATCAGCATTTGTTGGAAGCGCTTCCTCTTCCAGAGCTTGTGCATGTTCTTACCACTGGCAAGTTTCATTGTCTGGTTGGTCATGATTCTGCTGACTCTTCCACAGTCTGTTATTAAGAAGGAAAACTGCTAGAGAATTCCAAGTGAGTAATTGCTAATAACAAGGAAAAAATCAGTAACATCTGGAGCTCTTCTCGGGCCTTCGCCCCTTTGCCTTCCTTGGAACAACCCAGAGCAGAGCTGTCACTGCAGAGATTTATGTCCTATTGCCTGACTGACCCAGCACTGTGTTAGTCCAAAACAAGGAGCCCATTTTTGGTACGTATCTCACCTTTGCAAGACCTTTACAAAAGGAAATGTACAGCTAATGTATCTTCCTACCACACGTCACAACTCCTCAGTGAGAGACTCGGTGATCCCACATTCTGCCCCTGGGACAACGGCAGCAAACAGATGGTCCTTTCTCAGTGTTGCATTGACAGAACCTCGACTTCGGCCTCACAGAGTTCACGAGCATCATCCCACAGCCAAGTGCTGGGGGTCATGAGTTCCAGTGTCAAGCCTCAGTCAAGGTTTTGCATTCTAAGATTTCTAGGATACCAAGAGCACACTGCTTGCCTGTACTGCTGGACACAAAGGAAAATACCTTACAAAGGGGCACACTCTTTAAAGTGAACACTGTTCTAGGATCACATCAGTGGGCTGTGTTGGGTCAAGAGCATTCCTGGGAAATCTCCTCCTCCTCCTCCCCACTTGTTTTGGCTCAGGGTGCACAGACTGGAAGGAAACAAGGGACAGGACGAGGGCAAACAGCCTCAAGTTGTGCCAGGGGAGGTTTAGATTGGATATGAGGGAAAAGAAACAGCAGAAAGAGTAGTCAAGCATTGGAACAGGCTGCCCAGGGCAGTGGTGGAGTCACCATCCCTAGAAGTGTTCAGAAAACATGGATGTGGCACTTGGGGATGTAGTTGAATGGTAAACATGGAGGTGGTGCTGGTTCAATGGTGACCTGATGATTTTAATGGTGTTTCCTGTAGCAGTTCTGATCCCATGGGTTGTGCTGTGCCCTGAGCCATCCAGCCCAGGGCTCAGTCTGGAACAGGCCCAGCCCATGCCCAGAGCAGGGCACAGGGATCCCCAGCCCCATGTCCTGCCAGCACAGCCCGAGCTGGGACAGCACAGGCTGCACTGTCTGAGGGCACTTGAACAGGAGTCTCTTTTTGCTTCAGCTTTTGCCAGCACGTGTTGCACCCTTAAGCTACTTTAACACATTAATCCATCCATAGTCTATAAAGCCAGAAGGGGCACTTCTAACTGCCTTGTATAAGCACTAGTCATTGAATTTCAGGCAGCAATTCCTCTCTTTAGGCTGTAAGTTATGCTTGAACTAGATTTTTTTATGAAGAGATTTCAGCCAGAAGAAATGATTAGATCATAGAACCTGACCCTCTGCATATCACAGACCATTACATTTCACCGACTTCCCCCTGTACTAAGCTCACTAAGTTGTGTTTGGCTAAAGCATATCACCCTCACAGCTGAACATGTGTATCTCATTTCATATTTGAATTTTCTGGCTTGGGTTTCCACCCCCTCATTCCCATTATACCACTGTTGTTAGAATAAAAAGCCTCTTCTGTACAATGCATTTGCTCCTGTACCTGCACACAGTAGATGTGTCAGCACAGCCATCTCTTCAAACTAAGATGAGGCTCTTTCGGGTGATGTTTACACTGGGTGCACTGATACACCACACTGCTGGGGTGGGCAGAGTTGTAACAGCAAAGCAGTGGTTCATGCTGATACAGTAAAAATAAACTCATCCCTTGTGCAAAACAAGTTGCACAGGTCTGAGTGCACTTGTGCAGCCCCACTGCCACAAACACCACCCACTGCCACTGCCACCTCTGACTGCTGGAGCAGGAACGTCAGCAAAAGCTGCTGGAGGAGACACAGGACCAACCCTTCATGATAAAAAAGTCACCCAGCAAACATTTAGACTTTTTTATGCCCCTTCTCTCAAGTCACAACTGGAAAGAATTACTTGTAAGGTAGTTTACATTAGTTATAAATAATATTTAAGCACATACAGTTATATATGGGCCTTTTGAGTGTTTGCTGCCCTCTTAATAAACACACATGACATTAAATGGGCAGAGCTGCATGCAGCCCTTTCATTTCCTCCTATAACATCACTAGTGCTTGTAGGACAGGGATTTTGAAACGACCAAGACTGCAGTTAAGATCAAAAAGATTAAATTAATAAAACAGGTGAAAAATATTTCTGTAGCAGTAAATAAAGGGCAGCTCGTTCAGGCAATCTCACATACTTGTGAAATAACAAAGATATTGAAGAAATTATTAATTTTCTGAGTTTTTTATTAACCACTCTGCTACTTTGCCTGCAAAGCAGATTACTGCTTGTAATTAGCCACAGCTGTGAGTCCCTGTATGCTTTAAATACTAACTCTTCTGATAAATTTTGCAATTTTTAATTTATAAGTAATTTTGTAATACACTTCAGTAATCATTAGCTTCAGAGAATAGTCTTTAAAGCCTTCAACATTTGGTGACAACCAACCCCAACATTGTGTTAACCTCGATAAAAGCTGAATGTGAAGTTGTAGCAGAACCAGCTCCTGTGAAAATCTTTAATCCATAAAAACACCATGTTAATGGTAAATCATGTACATGCTCTGCTGCCTTTGTAACAATTGTGTAATCACTTATTAATTGATTAATAACAAATAGGACTCCTTAGAGCAAGTTTATTCCAAGCAGACACAGCAAAGTTATACAACATTACCTACATGTTTCAGCAAAACCAGATGCTCATCCCTACCTGTCTGGTGTCCAGAAAATGAGGTTTGCTCCTATTTTGCAGTTTATTAATTTGGAAACTCTGCCACAGTACCAGGTAGAGATGCAGGGGAGATCATGGTACAATCCAATCTGTACTCAGAGTATGGAGGCTTGTTCCAAATTCCTGCTTCCCTGCAGAACGTGGCTGGCAGAGCTCAGACAACCTCTCAGGACAAGGAAAAGAGGTCAAATTGCTGTGCTCTGTCGAGCTGTGCTGATTCTCTAAGGTGAGCAGTTCTCGAGGGGTTCTCCTGTGATGCCTCTTAAAAAACTACTTGCTAAAAGCCTAAAACTCATCATGAACACACCAGGCCCAGGAATTCAGCCTGGTAAACTGCAAGGAAGTTTCAGAACCAAATTTAAAAGAGGCACTTGGAGGAGACAGTAGTAAAGGTGGATAAATCATTAAGGTAAATATTCACAATGAACACTCAAGAGATGCTGTGGAACTCCAGCTCTTTCCTGGGACAAATCTCAGGAATGGTCAGAAAGTGTCACAGCAGAAACACTGATCAGAGCAAGGGGCCCTGGGCATCATCCTGCCCTCAGCAGCAGCCAGAAGCTCTGAGAAAAGCCACAGTCCTACAGGTTGGTATGTGCTTCCTCCAAGTGTTCTCCCAACCAATCCCAGCTCAAGGTAATTCCCAACCTTTGCTGTTTGTTTGGAGAATACTCTCCAAAAGGTCTCCAGGTCCAGCAACTTCCACTAGACCAGGTTGCTCCAAGCCCTGTCCAACCTGGCCTTGACCACTTCCAGTCCATCCTATTCCAGGTGATATGACCCACCCATAGACAAAGACATCAGAACTTCACCAAAGTCAAGAGTAAAAACATCCAGGGATCACAAAGTACTCAACAGAATGAAACACATCAATAACCTTAAAAGGGCTGCAGAGCCAGGAAAGGTGACAGGAATTCTGAAAAGTATTTCAGCAGAAACAGGTAAGTACAAAATAGTAGAAAACACAATAAATGAAAATAAAAATCACACACAATTATAACCAGTGACATTCAGGGCTGATACAGGCACTAGTAGTAGGTGTTAAAACAGAATTCATAAAATCTGTGTAACAATGTGCATGCTTTAGAACAACAATTTAACAGCTAAAATTCTGGAAATGGATCTTAAAGAGGAAAAAATTCAGTTTGACAATTCAATAGTGAAGAAAAACATAAATTAATTTTATGAATTATTATGAAAGGAATATAAACCACGAGAGAAACCCTGCTCTGTCATAAATCCATTGTCTACCCACAAATAAAATGCTGCACATATGTGTTACCTTTTAATATCAGAACAGCTCTGAAAGTAATAGAAAAGACCACGATGATGAGACATACAAGGAAATACAAGTTACATTCAGAATTAAATGAGGAGGAACATGATGGAGAGGTAAAATCATAAGTCCTACTGAGCAGATAGATAAGGAATTATTGTTCACTGTGTCTCATTTAAAAAGAAGTAGAAAAGAATCTGATGAAATGAACAAATAATACTTTAAAAAAAAAAAAAGAAAATGTTTTCTCATGCAACACAATTAAGTGGCAGAAGTCATTGCCACAGGGCATTGAAGAGCAAAAAATACCAAAGAGCTAAAAAAGGGCCTGTGCATTCCTGGAGGATTTCTGTCAGTGATCCCAAACACAACATTCCCTGTGCAGCTCTCAGGGTCCTCCTTGGTGAATGCCAGGAGAACAGACCCGAGGGAATCCTGATCCACAGTTCTGCTTCTTACACCTCTCCCCAGATCCCTCTGGCCACTGGCAGGCACAGTACTCTGCACCCTCCTCTGGCAGCAGCACGAGCTCTGAGCAAGTTCAGTTCTGTCCCTTTTTGCTGACCTTAGGTGGTGCCCCCTCTCTCTGGGCACCAACTCCTTCCTGCCCTGGCACCAGCACCACTCACAGCTCACTCCATGAGCCTGGACACCAGACATCAGGTCACTTTACTGGCTTGGCAGGAATTTCACCTGAAAAGTGCAAGTGCAATTAAAAAAACTGCTACCTTTACCATAGCTTTTAGCACCCTCATGGGAAGAGGCAACATTTTATGTAGAAATATGAGCAAGAATGATCCTGCTTATAGCAAATAGGTCATCCTCCCCTAGGGGAAAAATAGTAAGAATAAAAAAACTCATTCTTTCTCCAAGAATCTGGGACCAGAACCAGCTCCTATTGGATAGGAGCAGCAAGTCACACTTCTTCTCTTTTAAAAACTGTCCAAAAAACCTACTTATTTAATTTCAAACTGAGTGACAGCTCCTAGAGCCCATACAATTAGTCAGCAATTAACCAGCTTAACATCCAGTGATCAAGGACAGGACAAATGCAAATACTCACCATTACTATCACCCTTTCAAACTCATTTCTGCAGTGCCTGGCAGACTGGCTGAGCTGTGTTTGCCCCACCAGCCTTCCCACTCCCTCCAGGGCCCTGCTCATACGTGACCTGTTTGACATTCTCCCACCAGTTCCACAGTTGGGTAAAACTCTAATTTGAAGTCACATTGTTTTCACCTTCTACCAATATTCTGCACCTTCTGGTTTCAATCATGAACTGAGAGAAACCCGATTTCCCCAAGCCTTCCTCCTCCCCAGGGCTTCCATACACGCAGGCCACAGAACAGTTAACAGTTAAATATTTTCTTGCCAATATTTTAAGAGTGCAGAAGGTTCCAAATTGCTGGTAAAATAAACAATGCCAGACTGTGAAAACTCCTGCCTGCCATATACTCTGATGTTAACAAGAGTTTCTTTATTACTGTAACCTTTCAGAAGCGAACAAAAATTATTTCTCTACCCTAGTCCTGCCCTCAAGTAAAAGGCAAGGGAAGAAAGTGAACCATGAAAAAGCTGCATGGTAAGATACTGTGAGTTTTCCATCTTACTTCTGTATTTCATTCAGACTCTATGCTGCTGTGAATAAATAAACTTCCAGAAGATCCTAAAAGTGTGTGCAAGGATTTTAAGCCAAATATTTGTTTCGTGAATAACCAGGATTGAACCAACATATGGGCCATCTTCCCTCCTGCAAGGACATAATAAAATAGGAAATACAAAAGGGCAAATTTAGGATGTTCTGGTTTTAAGGTTCTTGGTACCCAGCTCTGTCCTCTGGGGCTTTAGCCTTGGATTTCCATCAATTACAGGGGCTCTGCCATTTCCTCACTTTGGAAAAATGGAGTCTTACAGCATCTACAAACAGAAGGCATTGCCAGCACTCAGCACCACTGAGACAAATGACTATATAGCCCAGGTGACACCCCCTAAGCCCACTGGTCCCTCACAGGCCAGCCTTCTGTTCCCTGCCAAATCCATGTGGATTTATGGAATCCATGCCCAAGCCATCTGAAAACCAACTCAGAGCAGCGTTGCTCATTTCACACATACCCACACTGTACTGCCCCCATCTCCCACCCAGGGCATCCACACCAGCACCTCCCACCCAGGACATCCACACCAGCACCTCCCACCCACGACATCCACACCAGCACCTCCCACCCAGGGCATCCACACCAGCACCTCCCACCCAGGGCATCCACACCAGCACCTCCCACCCAGGACATCCACACCAGCACCTCCCACCCACGACATCCACACCAGCACCTCCCACCCAGGGCATCCACACCAGCACCTCCCACCCAGGGCATCCACACCAGCACCTCCCACCCCAGACACCTCCCACCCATGACATCCACACCAGCACCTCCCACCCAGGACATCCACACCAGCACCTCCCACCCACGACATCCACACCAGCACCTCCCACCCAGGACATCCACACCATCTCCCACCCACGACATCCACACCACCTGATCAATGTCCCTTTTTATGTGCAGTTATCCTTGTGGACACAAAGCCCTTTGACCAGCCTGAAAATCAACAGGGTGCACACTTTTCTAGAGACAAATAGATCCCTAAAATTAGATACACTGTCATTTTGGTAAAACCTTTTAACCTCTGGCATTATTTCCTGACTCACTGAATGAAACAATATCCAAGCTTTTACAGAGGTGTAATGATAATTAACTCCAAGCCCCATCCAACTTGGCCCTGAACACTTCCAGGGATGGGGCAGCCACCTCTCCTCTGGGCACATGGCCAGAGCCACTCCAGAATGCGGCAGTGGCAACCGGTGAGCTGAGAGCCAGCAGCAGCTCCATACTGGTTTAGGCAAAGCCACAACCCACAGGTGCTGCCCAGGCTGCCAGAGACACAGAAGTTATGTGAGGGGAAGGGAATGGGCAGGTTCTCAAAGCCACACAGTACCCCCTGCACCATATCAGATCCTTAACTGGTGTTTGGTACTGTCTTTCAAGACAGGCAGGCACAAAAACATACAGAAAAGTGAAGTTCCTCATCCCTGAAGAGGAAGCAGAAGATACCAGTGACTTTGTACCTGCAGTGAAAAGCACAAGCAACACTATGATTAGAATGTATAGCAAGAACAGAGAAGCTCACCATGGTTTGTGGGTCTGATCTAGAACAGACACTGGGCTTGGGATTTTCTTTTTTTATGAAGGAGTTTAAAAGCACATTTGTGTTTTCACTGCAGCAGCTCAGAGTTGTTAAAACAGAACCAAGCCCTCTCTTGAGACACCCTGTTCCAAGAGTCTGAAAAGGCTTAGCCAAGCAGACCAGCTGATCTCAGCTGAGGAACTCTGGGGAAAACTCTAAAGGGACCAGAAGCTCAGAATGCAAATGTCCACAATAAGTGACATAACAGCATGTTACTGAACACTGCACTGACAGCAGTGAATCCAGTGTGGAGAGAGAGTGACACACAAAGCACTGGCAGGAGCCAGGTCACAGTGACAACACTCCTGCTGAGCCTGGAGACCAGGGTAGGCTCTGCAGGGATCATCTTCCTGCTCCCACCATCACCTCCACACTGTGAAAATAAAATAATGGTGCAGTTGTGGGGAGAGGCCATTTCATTGCTCAACGTTTGGACTTTGACAACAGCCCCACGTTCTGGAGAGCCCAAGGAACACAGGGCAGCACCAACACCTTTGCCATGTGAGTCCCACTGGTGAGGATGGGGAGAATCGAAGGATTACAGAATATCCTGAGCTGGGATGGAACCCCAGGGATCATCCAGTCCAGCTCCTGGCCCTGCACAGACACCCCAACAATCCCACCCTGTCCCTCAGAGCATTGCCCAAACACTCCTGGAGCTCTGCCAGCCCTGGGGCTGTGCCCACTGCCCTGGGGAGCCTGGTCAGTGCCCACCACCCTCTGGGGGAAGGACCTTTCCCTATATAATTGATACAGAGCAATGTAATACTGAATAATGAGAATGGTATCTCCAGAAGGTGTCACAAGGCAGCTTTCAGTGTAATTCCTGCAGGGAGCAGAGTGAGGCACAGAACAGACCAAGGACCACCTTACAGTAACAGGATCCAACACATCTGGGAAATTCAAATTGGTTTTTTTATGCCAGACTCTACAGAAAACTGGGGCAGGTCAGCTGAAAAGAACCCAAGCAAATATTATACCTTGATTTCAATACCAGGAATCCTCGACATGCCCCGAACATTTCAGCCAGGTGTGTTAGTTCCACAGACAACTTCTAGAACAACCACATTAAAAACCACCTGAGAAAGAGACTTCTATTTCAAACCTCCATGTCCTGGTAAAGCTAAATTTGCATCACCATGTGTACTGTTTGTTCCAGACCTCACCTCAGTTGAGATAGTCCAAGGTAACATTCCATACACATTCATTGTCCTGCATATTTAAGTTATTAAGGTTTCCAAAATCAAATTTACTGACTTTACTCTGGAACAGTACTTGATATTACTACTTATTTATGAAATGACAAAATATTGGAAACTTGCTGAGAACTTTTAAGCTCTTTGAGAAAGGATCAAGGTTGATGGACTGTTTTCTGTGATGTTCTTAAAACAGTATGATTGTTCTTAAAACAAAAACTTCAGGTAAAACTAATCCTACCATGTCTGGTATCCTACTTAAAAAAGCACAAAAACCACACAGCACTTTTGTATCTCACTACTTTGGCAAGAGCTTAGTTTGTTTTTTAAAATGGGAACACTAGAAACTGGTGAGATATTATATATTCTAAGTGGTCATTAAAAATCTTAATATTTTTCTCCTCAAAATGTTCTGGTGAAGTATTTCAAAATATGCATAGACCATTTGAAATGAAAACCTTTCCTTCTTTGGTTTTATAGGTTTTGAAAAACTCTTTTCAGCAGTACTGAACACTGTCCTCTATCTCATATCCACCCCATTCCCTCAAACAAAATCAGTACCTTCTCTGAAATCTTTTGCTTCAACACATTTCCTTCAGCTCAGCTCCCCATTCCAGTCCCAAAATGCTGCACCCACCTTCTTTCTGCCCCTGTTTGCTTTCAAAAATGTGCATCCCAAACCGATTGCAAGACTTTCAGTCAGAGTTGAGAGACAGCCCTGGAAAGGATTCCTGAGCATCCCAGCACAGCACCCTCCCAATGCAGGTGAATCCACAGTTCAATTCAGACAAAGCTCAAGCTCTGCTTTCAAGTCCTATCAATGTTCCACCTTGTCCTCCCATCCTCTACAGCCATCCTGCATCCCTCCAACCACGACTTCTGAGGCTTCACTTACAGAGTCTTTGTGCTCCACAGTAAGAAGAACTTAAATAGAATTATACTGATTTTAGTAAGTTCTGTAGCTACTGTACACTGAAATGGCACTTTTAATCAACTGAAATCTTCTAATTGTGCAAAGAGTAACAAGACAGAAAATGGTGTTCAAGTTCCTGGAGCTAATTCCAGCTCTCAGTTCCATGTATTGGTTCTGATGGCATTACTTCAGATGTACACGAGTGTAATTGAGAACAAATTATGGGTCACTGGTACAAACAGCTCCAGCTAAAAGTGCAACAAAGGCTCTATTGTGCTGTGTACAGCAGAGCCAATAAACGAATTCAAAAGACACCTAGATGTGTGCCTGGAAAAAAAAAAGGGGGCAGGGGTCTAAGTGGTCTGGTGGGAAAACAGGAAAGTGAGATTAGGATAAATTAAAACAGGTTTGGCACACTGGGCTTGACAGTCCCCCCATGTCTTATCTCTTTGGCAGCTTTTAGAACATGTATGGTTACAAAATGAATTGTTTTTCTGCACTGAAAACAACTTGAATTCATTTCAGCAGCACAAAACCACCACAACACACGTGGGTAGAGTGAGTCTACACCAAGGTATTGAACAAAGCCTTAAAATGGTCTCTCTCAGACAGCACAGAAGGATTTATTACTGTGGGGTGCCTGGGGGAGGGAGGAGAGTGCTGGGGGTTTTTTTGGTGTTTGCTTTTTCAGTTTGGGACCTTTTTTGGAGGGTGGGGTCTTTTTTTTTTTTCCAACCTTATACCTACTGTCCCATTAGCAGCTGAAATCCCATTCCAGGGAACTCCAGCACCTACAAATCCTTCTGCTCAACTCTGCAGCTTCATCTAATCGCATTAAAATACACTTAAATTTATAACAACTTCTATATCCACACAGTTACTAAAGCACAACACTCAGGTCAGCCAGGTGAACACTCAGGTGGCTCCAGGACACTGCTGGGAGGACAAACAGCAGCCCTGCCTAGTCCTGAGTGAATTCCCCTCCCAAACTGGGGAGGCAGCTGCCAGCTTGCACAGTATAAATCCATTCCCTGCAAGCCACGAGGTGGAGATCTCTGGCAGAGCAGGATCCAAAGGAAGTCTCTTACCCAGCCTAATGTTACTATTAACACTTGGAGCCATTGCATCAAGCCAATTTTTCTGTTTGTTTTTAAAGTTTGATAGAAATGTCACTAGTGGAAAAATTAAGTAAAGAGCACTGGTTAGCCACAGAACTGGACACACCTGGCTGCAAACCCACCAAAAGAGACTGACTTTATTAGTACGAGGGACAGCAGAGTAAAATTTATATCTGAAATATGCCTGCACCAGTAGAATTTGCTGAGGCCACAGGCTCTCTGTGTGTTTTTACAGCTGTGTCAAGTTTGGGTTTCTGACTCTTGCCGACATTCAGGAGTGCTGAAGGAGCTCAGGCTAACAGGTCCCAAAACTTTGTAGCTGAGATTTAGATCTCAGCAGTTTTAACAACCAGGTTTTGAAATAATACAAACTCCATTTGGAGCTGGAGCTGATGTAAATTAGCAGTTAAAATGCTTTACATTCTATCCCTTTTGGGCTCCAGTGGACCAGTATATTAAAGAGCAGATGGCATAGTTCACAAAACCATGGCTGTCAATTCAGAATATAGTGTCCATTTTCTGCATCAAGTGCTGGAATTATTGCTAGATATGGAAACAAACTGAAGAGCTGCAGCTCTGTCTGTCAGCAAGTCAAACTAATTGCATCCAACTAGCAATTCCACACAGGTGCTGTCATTTGTACCACAATACAGGAACTGGAGTTAAATCTTGATCTTTGATAGATGGCATGAGAGAAAAAGCAGGGAGTGGAATTTTCTAACCTCCCAGGATCTATGCAGGTGATAATTCATCACTCTAAAAGTATCCAGTGAAGTTTCTTTACCTTTATGTTACTTGTGAGAAAGGCTCAGATTCTGAAATTTCAAAGCATTGACATGGGAACATTATTATGTCCTTCTTTTAGTCTACTCTTCTTGATATATTGGACTACTTTCTTTTAGAGGTAAATATATACTGATTGCAGGATTACATGACTTGAAAATAATTAGCTGTTACACATATCCCTCCACCAGCTCACAGACCCTCTGTCATTGCCTCAGCTTCAGCTAAAAAGAATCATTAGGGATAAACAGATCAAGATAAATAAAGAGAATGTAACACTGGGGTAAATGCCCTTTATTGGTCACTTCAAAGTCGTTGCAATTGTTGAAGGTGAGAGCAGAGAAGGAGTTCAGTCAAGGCACAGCTGTGAGAGGGAAGGAAGGGGAGTGAAGGACAGTGAACAAGCAAGGAGAACCCAGGACCTGGCCAAGCAGGGGCACAGAGGAAGTGGGATATGAAGGCAGGATCACTGGCACTGAGGAAGGAAAACAGAGCCATGATAAGGAGCAAGAGAACTGCTGACATCTGGAAACACCAATGCATAAATTACTTTCACCTAATATACAATAAATACTACCAGAAGAGACTAAGAAGTTAATTTGCCTTGACAAAATCATGGAATTACAGGAAGTTTGGGTTGAAAGGGACCTTAAAGCTTAACCAGTCCCACCCCTGCCCTGGGCAGGGACACCTCCCACCAGCCCAGGTTGCTCCAAGCCCTGTCCAACCTGGGCTGAGACACTCCCAGGGAAGGGGCAGCCACAGCTTCCCTGCCCAACCTGTGCCAGGGCCTGCCCACCCTTCCAGGGAAGGATTTCTTCCACATATCTAACTGAAATTTCCTCTTGTTTAGTTGGAAGCCCTTCCCCTGCTCCTGTCATTACAGCTTCTCCAACGGCTCCTCTCCAACTTCCTCGTAGTCCCCTCAGATTCTGGAAGGAGCTGTGAGATCTCTGCACAGCCTTCTCCAGGCTGAACACCACAGCTCTCTCAGCCTGTCTCCACAGGGGACTGACTGTCAATAATGACTGAAAGATCATCAATAATTAAGAGATGAAAGTATAAAAAATCACTAGAGGCTAATGAAATACCTATGCATTCACCAACAGGAAAGAGAACAGGCCTGATTTCCAAATTTACCACCTAAGAGAGTCCCCTCTGCTTTCTCACAAATCCTCAGTGCCTGCTCGAGTGAGTTCATGTTCTCTCCCAAGGAGGCTCATTAAATGCACAGGCCTCTGTGCAACTCAGCTGTACCAAACATACCCAGAGCTGCAACTGCTTTGCGTTTCAAGCCCTGAAATGTGCAGGGACTTCATCTGAGCACCTGCCATGGCCACAGAAAGGCTGTGTTAGCACCAGGAGTGTGTCTGAGGAGCCACAGCACTGCAAACTAAGCAGGGTCACTCCTACAAAGGCTGTGAACTTTAAATTCAAGGATAAACTGCCCAGATGCCCAAGCTGCCAGGGCAGGGAATGAATGGCATTCCAGCAATTTCAGAGCTGCTTGCAGTTCCATCACACAGCAATCACACCATTGTAATATGCATGTGTTAACATCTGATGCTCTGATTGGATGAAAACATAAGAACACTGATGGGGTTTTTATACTTTGGGGGATTTTGGGAAGCAATGGAGTAATTCAGTTGGCAGAAATGGAAACCCTGTGCTTCCCTTTACAAAGAATTGACTGTAGGCAGTATCTTTTGTTGTTTACTGAGGAACTCTCAATACAGGTGTAACTTGCACCAGGCTTCACTTTGGCTTCTCTTTGATTTCTGCTGCTTCCAACCCTGCACGGAAAACTACAAGATGGCAATTGAGGTTCACTCATATAAAGCAAAATTAGGGTCAAAAGGAGCAGACAAAAGAAGAGCATCCTTAAACTTACACCCAGAACACAGATCTGAGCTGTGTGCAGCTCCTAGAGAAAGCACATCCAACAACTGATGTGACCTGGAAGGCACTGGATAAGGACAAAGATGCACAATTCATTCAGTCTTTCCCTCTGGTGCTATCCCCTGATTTATCCTGGCTCACTCACACTGCCCTGTCAGAAAGAGGAGATTCCCACACTGGAATTTATGTAAACACATTAACATAGCAAGAAATTCTCCAATGTTTTAATGTATGGATTTAATCCAAAAGAAGATTCAGAGGATGTCTTGCCTTTAAAAGTAACATGTAAAAAAGTAAAGCTACAGATGCCCAATAACCAGGAAAAAATTCTGCTGCTGATGGAATAACTGAAGCTACACCAGAATGCACACTTTCCAAAACCACACACAAAATAAAAGATCAAACTTCTTGAATTACTAATGTGATTGTATCTCAAATCCTGACTCACTAGTTACCCTGGCAGCCTCTCCAACAGAGCTGACAACCAAGACTTGACAATATGCCATTAGTGCTACATGGAAACTGTCACTTCTCTAACAGTCTAATTTATTTTAATTACAGACAAACCTCTGTTTAATCACTGAACAGTTCTTTTCCTTTTCCACAGCACAGGAGACCTTTCCCAGACCTGTTCTCCCACACAAGTGCCCTCAACTTAGGCAGCCTCACCTGTCCCAGGTCTGCTGTCACCTCCTTCCACTGCTCCTGCAGAGCCTTCTCTTAAGGGAATCACCAACACAGGACTGGAGACACTTACAGACTTTAACACCAGAAATGACCATTCCAACTAACTACCATAACCTTCCTCAGAATAGGCCAGAAAGATCCAACCCTGCTCTTCCTTCAAACTTGCAAATGAACTCTCCTTGGAGTTATTGAATCCTCAGAACATTTCTTTTGTGATAAAGACCAGGTATACTGAGAATCCAAAATGAAAAATATACTAATGACTAGTAATAGTCATTTACAGGAACTTGACATAAAAACCTTGTTGATTAACTTTCCTTTTACCATTTTAGATACAGAGAAAACTCCAAGCTTTACTGGAATTACTGAGGTTGTGGTTATAGATTTGGCACCAGTCACATTTCTCCCTACCCCAGCTGCTTATTCCTAACCCCAAATGCCCCTCCTGTTGTAACAGAATCCATTTATGTAATCACATGGCAAGCCATGTGGAAAATTAATTAATTTCAGACAAATCAATCATAGAATCATAGAATCAATTGGGTTGGAAAAGACCTCTGAGATCATCAAGTCCAACCCTTGGTCCAACTCCAGTCCCTTCACCAGATCATGGCACTCAGTGCCACGGCCAAAAACCTCCAGGGATGGGGAATCCACCCCCTCTCTGGGCAGCCCATTCCAATCCCTGAGCACTCTCTCTGCAAAGAAGTTTTTTCTCATCTCCAATTTCCCCTGGCAGAGCTTGAGCCCATCGTGCCCTCTTGTCCTATTGCTGAGTGCCTAGGAGAAGAGACCAAACCCCACCTGGCCAGAACTTCCCTTCAGGGAGTTCCAGACAGTGCTGAGGTCACCTCTGAGCCTCCTCTTCTCCAGGCCATGATGCACTTTCAGAAACAAGGCTCAGCACAGCAGGGAGGGAATGAAAGCTCAGCAGTGAGGGCTCCACGTACCAGCTTAAGCTAATAAAGACCCAAAGGAGCAGATGCAAGTTGGTTCTCAGGCATTCTAAAATATGCAAAGTCCCCAAAGCAGTGAAAGATGGGAATCATCAGGATTACCAGCACCAGAGAGGACTTACCCCCATCACCTTGCCACGCTGCTCCACATCCTCCCACATGCAGTGGACGATGTAGCGACACATGTACTTCCCTGTGCGCCCCTCCTGCTTCATCCGGACCAGGCACATCCTGCAGCAACACACACCCCCCAGTCAGGGCTCCCAGGGCTTTTTCACAAGTAAAGGGTAAATTACCGATAGTTCAGCTCATTTAAGACTTTCCTCACAGTGTATGTTTGTGGTTATGAAAAAAGAAAACCAGAGAGACAGGTTTTGTTTCTTCTTTTTTAATAAACCATCACAAACTTTTCTGTTCTGTGCTCTGGAGCTGTATCTGCTGGACTTTGGCCAAGCCAGCCATGGCAGAGTGACAGTGGGCTCTATTCTTGTTGTCTGGACTGTAATCTAGTTAAACACTACTGTAACCTAAATTCCTCAGCCTTAAGAGCATCTCCAGAGCAGGACCACATGGCTTGTCTAATCCCAGGCTCTGAGCCAGCTGCAGCTCAGCTTGGTGCACTCAAGTGCTCCACGAGCCCCAACCAGCCAAGCTGGGGGAGCTTAAGCAAGTTACAAACTTCAACCAAATTCTCATTAACAATGTCCTAAATTATTTCAACTACAGGGGTCTTTGGATACCTGTCCAACCACCTGGCAAAGCCCCCACATGCAGCACTCGTGAGACCAACTCAGAGGTTTTTAAGTGTATTGTGGGATCTTAATGAGAATATCAGGTTGAGTAGTTTTACTTTTTTTTTAAAGCGTTAAAGCTACTTGAACTCCATTGCTGCTCTTCTGTCTACGAAATAAACCATCTGAACAAATGTTTTATTCTACCTTTTTTTTACAACATCTGTAAAGTGCATGAACTGAAGCCCAGGCTGATCCCTCACTGAGCTGGGACCAGCCCCATCACCTGTCCCATCTTCTTCTACCTCACAAATCAGCTCTGCTCCCATGCTGAGAGGCACAGGTGCCTGCCCAGGATTGCCTGAGTGCTGTAGACCAGGTGATGCTTAAACACTGGAGCTGAGAGAAGTCATTGCTTTCCCCAGACATGCTACAGGTGGGCAACTGCTCACAGGTGATTCTTGTCATGTGAAACCAAGAGAGCAGAGCTGCTGGAGGCCTCTGTGAAGCTGCTGCATACTAACAATGGTGAATGTGCCACAAGAGCTGAGAGGAAGAAATTATGATTTTTAACAGGTTCATTTCTTTAGTGGATTTAAGATCTACAGGCTCTAAAAGTATTTGGTGACCTGTGAATGCCAACTCAACAGGGAGAATCATAAACACCTGAAGTGTGTCCTGTAAAAAGCCAGATGCAAATCTTTCTGATGGATTGCCTTGTCTACTGACTACTAAAGAAAAGATATTAACCTACAAAAGAAGCAAAACTTATTGCCAGGGATAGTCACAGAGACAAATCAAATGGAAGGCAGCAAAAACTGCAGCAGTCCCACATTCTTCTTTCTGGTTAGAACCAGACTTTGAAGTCTCATCCGAGGGCCATTGAAGTGAAACACAACATTGAAAGAAGAAAAGGCCACAGACCAGAATCTGATTTCTACATGCAGAGCTTAGAATGGCAGTGGCTGTACAAGAGGCAGCTCAAGCTCCAACACAAGCAGGTGGAATGAGGTCAGAGACCAGAGAGAGGGACTGAGGCGTGGCAAGGAGAGTCCAAGGTGGAGGGACTGAGAGCTTCCAGGGAGAGGATGGGAGAAGGAGGGCAGGGCAGTCAGCCCAGGGAACACTGGGAAGGCTGTGGCACTTTGTGTCTCAGCTGTGTAAGGATTCCCAAGAGCTGTGTTATGGCAGTGACAACTCGGTGTCTGTCCAACAGCACCACTGTCCATGCAGACAAATACAACTAAGATGGTATCAAACCCAAGTCCTCACTTGCTCACAGAAAGATGGCAAAGCTTTCTGCTCAGTGGCCAGAGAACAGCTGTACAGATACCAGACCTTTCACAAAACAACTGCACTAAGAGCCTAAAACTCTTGCTTTACTTCCACTAGTTTCAAAACCTTTGTTCCTTTTGTGCATTTACAAAACTGAGCTGTACAAAAAAGTGGATTAGTAAGAGTTACTGAATCCCACTCTTAATAAATCAAAAAGACTCAGTTTAAAAGACTAATTTTGGGCTAAAATAAGCATTTTTAAACTTCTCTAGCTGAATATGCAAACTCAGGGGTGAAAAAAAGGAAAAAGAAAAGAAAAAAGCTAGTGGCTTGGCAAGAAAACCTCCTCCCAGGCATGAGCAGTGGTTGCTACACTGTGTGCCTGCAGTGGTGGAGAAGCAGGAGGAGAGAGCAGTGACAGACCAACAGCCAACAACTGGTCACTGATGAGCAGGTCTGGAGTGGTGGTCACAGGAAAACCTGCTGCTCATGCAGCCTAAAAGGCAGCTCTGTGTTTGGATGCATTGTGGTGTCACAGAGCTGTTCTGCAGCACCACGAGTGAGATCATGGAATTCTGCAGTTTATTTGAAAGTTTGTGAGTTTGTTACTACACCTGCTCTCTGAGGTTTAAGACACAGACTCTCTAAAACCTATAAAAATCCTAACTAGATCACCACAGTGTGAAACATTTTATTGTTTCAATCCAGAATCTGTAGCTTAGTAAAATACTGACTCATCTTCATCAAACCATGAAAATAAAATGACTCCACACTATCTTTAGAAAGCTGTCCATCTCACACTGCTTGGGTTGGAGAATATTTGCTGTATTTAAGTTATGCAGAGAGATCATTTTAGAAGAAAATGACTTGAAAGGATGACTGAAAAGGACAGGAGCATCCATAACCCAACCCATCTTAGATGAGATATCAGTTTCCTACAACAGCCTCTGCTACAACTGCTTCTGTCAGTATTCCCAGAGTGCCAGAGTGGCTGGAACATCAGAAATGGGGGTTGGCACCACCCTGAGGACTGCTGGGAGGTGCCCCATGCCATGCATTGAGGTGAGATGATGCATTAAGGGCAAAGCCCACCCTGAGCTTCCTGCTGTCCCCTGCACTTGGTCACTCTTTCCTCCTTCCTCAGTTGCTCCAGGGCAACCGCTCCTGGAGTGATGTTCTGGTTCTTCAGAGAAACTCCCCTGGCTTAACAGCACAAGTATCAACAGCAATTTTGGAAAGCTTTATTCTGTTTAAGCCATTCATGGACAGCCACCAGCTTGGGGGACAGCAGGAAGCTCCTGAACAGACTTGTCTCCAGCTCTGTTGTGACATTCCACTGCAGAGAATTGTGACAATGTGCAGAATTCTGAACTCACCCCAATGAGGTTCCATGTCCTCCTGTGCCCCAGCCTGGCTGGGAACAGCCTCCTCTCCCCTGGGGCCTTTGCTCAGGCCATTGGAGCCCATGACCTCAGGCTAAGGAGGATCAGCTAAATGCCTGAGACAATCCAAGAAATGTATTCCTAAAATCTCTCTCAAGCAACACTGTTCTGATGCAATTAAAGTCCTCTACCATGAAACAGAGTCTCCTCCCTTTCCTCTGAAGCAGCACATTACACAGAATTACAGTGACCTCAGCCTTCTCTACACAAATCAGAGAATTCTTTTCCTGCAGGAATTGTTTTCTGCATACTTGGTGGTTCTGGTTCTCCTCTGGACTCCCTTGGGCTCAGCAAAACTTTCTCAAGTGCAGATTTCCTTATGAGAAACAACGCTTGGATGAACTTTTGCAACAGGTCTTTGATCCTTTCAGAAAAAGAACTGTAGCAGCACTCTATTTTGATCCTGAATACTTCAGAGATGTCACCATACTTGGTCTGGTGAAATTATGAAGGGAGCTCTAGGTATCTACATGGTAACTGTTGACCCAAGACATTTCTCAGCAGTCACACAAGTAATTTCTTTGGCAGTTTGGTAACAGCTCTGAACCTCAGCCAATACCCCACTCACACTGCCACTGCATGGGAAATGCAAACCCAGCAGTGCAGATGAACAGCTTGAGATGTTCTAAAGGTCTTCTAAAAATAAAGCAGAGTCCTCCTGACATCAAAGGTGTGAAGTAATAGAAACAGCCTATGAAAACATGACATTTAGGAAAGCATAAGGACAGGCTGGCTTTGTAAATAATACTGATGGGTTGATCTTTTTAAAGCATGACTTTAGCACTGCCTTGGAAGGCACTGGAGGGTTTCTAAAGGAGCATTAACTCAAAAGGAGTTTGCAAAAGCAGAGGTTAAACACGAGAATCTGAATTCCTCCCTCTCTGATTGGAGGTAAGTAGAAAAATCCTATTCACGGATAAGAAGAAATAAGAGCCAGAGATTCAAAGAGGACCCCCAAGAATCTGTAACATAAGAAGTTATATCCTGACAAGCACCTTAAATCTATGAAAGCTGGGATGAAAAAGCACAGAAAAGTTGACTAGAGCAGGCTGGGAAATGACAACAGCAAGTAAGGAGGCAAAGTCCACCAAACTAGGAAAAAGTCTCACCTTCTCTGACTCCAGAAGACACTGAAAATCAGTTGAAATTAAAACCCTGAATAAGAGTGAAGAAGTGAGTACAGCAGAGAGTGACACAGACTGCTCTGCAAGGGGGAGCAGGAGCAGATGGTGACCAGAATCTCTGTGGCAGGTCATGGAGTCTCTGAGGCAAATGGTCCAGCAGAAGAGACAGAGGAGCCTTTGGGCAGGGGTGGGATGTCCTGGACCTTGGCAGAGCCTGCAGAAGCAATAATGTTCTGCTCCCACTTTGCTGAGGTCAAACTGCTTAAAGAGACTCCCAGAGAACACGGCAATGAACCTGCCTGGGAAAGCAAATGATGTCATGGAAGATGCTGGGCCCTGAGCTCACCCCAAGCAAAGCCTGCAGCAATTCCCAGTGACCCAGGAGTGAGTAGGCCTGTCCCAGGCTTCCTGTGTCCTGGAATATCACAATGGATCTGCCATTTGTGGTCCAGAATGACAGTGCTGCCAGCAACACAGAGGAACCAATCTCATACACCCCAGAAAAATTCCCCTTCAGTGCTGCCCTCCACACTCAAATTTTCACTGCTGTCACACGAGGCAGAGGGATTTGGTTCCTTCCTGCCTGTGTAGGACTCTGCTGTCCACCTGCCCACCACATCTTACACACAGCAGAACTTCAGTTTCCTCAGTAAAACTCTCCTTAACATCACCAGCTCAAAGCATGGCAACATTTGGCCACCTTCAAAAGCAGCCCATGTACCTTTGAGCTGAGAAACTTGTGCCCATCCTATACCAGTTTCATCTCTACATAGTCCCTTCGTTTATTTTTATTATTAATCTTGAATTTGATGCTGTGTATCAATCACAGGATTTATTTTCCTGTCAATGAGAAAAAAAGATGATGTGAAATAAAGTGTGTTCTTTGAAGATTCATTTTAGCTCTTTTTGGTTTTCCCCAGACACAGTTTGCTTTTTAATATTTATTGCACTAGTTTTCCAAATACCTATATGAATTATTAGCTTATCAATTAATTTTAATGCCTTTTTCCCCACAGGGAACAGTAGAAAATATAAACTGCAAATATCCTGCAAATATCCTTCCTTGATTCCACTGATTTAATTAACTGACTATAATTTCAATGGTTCTGCTCATTTATTCACTCTTCAGTATGATGAGCTGCCCCATTTTTCAATACATTGAGGAAATTAAAAGGAGGGAAGGGGAAAAAGAGGAGCCAGGGAAATAAGGGGCCTGAAGTGCAGCTATTTCAGTACAAACTTCCTTTCAGCCTTTGAGAGCTGAGCCCCAAGCCCATGGACTTCAGCCCCTGAAAGATCTGGCACTCACAAAAATGACTGTACTCCCCTGTGCTTCCCCTGACCTTTACAAGGATGTAATGCTAGATGAAAACCTGATTTTTTTGGCTACTATTTTCACAAATGAGAAAGGGAAAAAACCCCTTCATGTTTAAGGTGTTAAATATTTTTACATGCAGCCAAGCTGGCATCCACCCCCCTGCATGTGCCTTTCAGAGGTGCAAGAATGAATGCCAGTGCTATAATTTGTTAAATGCTTCTCATCACCACAAATTCTCCCGATTTAAATGACTTTTACATAACTTTAAACTTTTCCTAAAACACCCAAGTAAGATTTTTCCACATAGCCTGAGAAGGCTTTTAGAAAGCTCATGGCAAAGATCACTCCATTAGTGAGGAATTCTGAGCTGTATGGGACTTTTTGTTCTTCAGCAGAAAACTGCTGCAATTCAGTCAGCAGTAAAATGAATATAACCTCTATTATCAACAATCACAGAGCCTACTTTTTTCTCACATTAAGGTACATATCACTCTATTACTTGAAAATAATTACATTACTATTTTGCTTTTCACTTACCAGACATGAAGCTGGGCTACTAGAAACCAGGAATTCAAGGTATCAGGCATTTGGCACCCTTGATGAGAGGGGGAAAAACACAAAAGCAAAACAATATTAATATGAACTTCATCACATTTTGTCCCTAACAGAAATTCACTACACAAAAATCTGAACGTACTTTGGAAATTTATTTTAAGTAATAATTTTCAGTAGCAGTAGTAATTATAATAAGTATTATTATTAGCAATAATAATACTAATAATAATTTATTTTCAGTAATAATTTTCAGGTGTAGTAATTATAATAATAAGTATTATTATTAGTAATAGGAATAATAATAATTTATTTTCAGTAATAACATATTGGAAGAGACATAATTTACTGTCATGTTTGTGCTCAAACTCTAAAACCTGCAGCCACAGGATGCTGTAGATCCCAGAAGATTTCAGGTGTTTGGGGCTCACTTGGGTAACATTTACAGGAGGGAAAAATTAAAAAATGGAGGAGACAAACATGTGGCTTCTAGGCTGGAAAGTCCCACAGCAGCAGTAACAGGGAGGCATCACACTGGATCATAGAACAGAATCACAGAATCAGCTGGGTTGGAAGAGACCTCCGAGATCATCGAGTCCAACCCTTGGGCCAACTCCAGTCCCTTTACCAGATCATGGCACTCAGTGCCACGGCCAAGCTCAGTTGAAAAACCTCCAGGGATGGGGAATCCACCCCCTCTCTGGGCAGCCCATTCCAATGCCTGAGCACTCTCTCTGCAAAGAATTTCTTTCTCAACTCCAACTTCAATTTCCCCTGGCAGAGCTTGAGCCCATCGTGCCCCCTTGTCCTATTGCTGAGTGCCTGGGAGAAGAGACCAACCCTCACCTGGCCAGAACTTCCCTTTAGGCAGTTCCAGACAGTGCTGAGGTCACCTCTGAGCCTCCTCTTCTCCAGGCTAAACACCCCCAGCTCCCTCAGCCTCTCCCCACAGCACTTGTGCTCCAGTCCCTTCTCCAGCCTCGTTGCTCTTCTCTGGCCCCGCTCCAGCCCCTCAATGTCCTTCCTGAACTGATGTTTTGCTCTATTCCTACACTCCTCCTTCCCACAGGACAGGATTCTGTGTTTCTGCTACAATTCCACTATCAGAGTAACTCTGTAAAGCAGCAAATCTGCCCTGCCTGACTCCCTGTCTGCACAGCCCACAGCACTCTGGGTGTGCCTGCCAGGCTACACTTGGATTAAACCAGCACCCGGCCACAGAACAGCCTCCTGTCTGCAGGTGTAGCTCTACTCCAAGAGCCACTGTTTTCTCAGAGCTGGCTGGTCCCTGTGTGTGTTCACACCATAGATCTCCACGTGTCCATGGCACAGAAACCATATTCCTCTTCCTTATGCTTGAAAACAACGGCCCTGTGGGTTCTGTGCACCCAAAGTCCCTCAGTTCCTGTCAGTCCTAAACCTTCCTCCCAGGCACTCACCTCTACATCTGCTTCCCAGAGAAGTTTTTAAGGGAATTGCCTAATGAGAGGAATCTGACACAGTTGTCTTGGCCTTGTCTTGGGGCTGCTCAAACCCAGCTGGAAGAAGGCCAGAGAGCATTCAGAAACAGAGTCTCCAGTCAGATGGGCCCCAAGGAAGTCAACCTTATCTTCCCTGTGTTTAACATATTCCTTCCTGACTCCTATACTTCCTGGCTCTCAAGTATTACTGAGGAGATTCACCTGGATCATGAAGCAACACTTTCACAGCTTCTTTCTTTTTATTTGCCAACTCCGGTCAGGCAACCACCAGAAGAACCAAACAAATCATGACTATTCCTCCCTCCCCAGAGAGATGACTCCATCAGTCCAAGGAGGTGCCAAGCTTCAGCATCAGTGCCCATACATCACCTCTAAGACAGTACAAAGACACTAACAGTCTGTGTTTGGAGATTAAACACAAGTCTCCCTCACCCTTCTCCCCTTTTGGCTCTCTCATTCCTATTAGAAATAGTTCCTGTGCCTAGAAATGACTCCTTTGACCAAAAGCCCCACCAAGGCATCTCTAACTAGGGCAGGAGCACACAATGCCTGCATTAACCAAACCAGTCCAGTAAATGGAAGCTCCGCAGGCAAGAGTCAAACACCCAGTTCAGACACAGAGTTCTCAAGAAGGAGTTCCCATGGATCAGTCCCCCACCACAGAAATCACTCTGCAGTGGAAAGCAAAGCTCACACCTCTACTTCTGGAAACATGGAAAGTTTTTAAAGACCTATTCAGTACCCAGGAGGGAAGAATTTTTTCTCTAACTTTCCAAGTGTTGCAATTCTATTTTTATAAATAATTTTAAACTTCTATATTAGGACTGTCTGCATGGTAAATTTGAAGGAGTGGTGACTCCTTTAAAGCAACAATCTTTCCCTCAGCTATCAGCTTTGTAAAAAGAACAAAATTCTAAAATTTAGGGGGTTGGAACACCTTACTCTGGGAAACCAACTGGGGAGAAAGCTCCATCCTAAAATGAAACAAAAAATTATTGCCCTCAGAATACAACTAGATAGAGAAAAATGTCTGCTGGTAAAGCTACCTATGAAATGACTGTGATAACAGCTGGTGAATAAACCTGCTCTGAGCACAGAACACACCCTAGTCAGTCACACCTCTGGTACTGTAAGAGACAGGAATGCTCCTATGAGGACACACATTTTCCTGCACTCATGTCCTGCACTTAAAATTCATTGGGTAAGGGATGCAAAACTTGACCATGGACTTTTTCATGACAGATCATCTTTGCCACTCCCACAATTTTAGGAAGGACACTCTGGGATAACATCCCCACATTCTGCAGAACAGGTGCCCTGTGTCAGTGTTCCCCTGAGTGTGACAGGCAGCACCAAGTGCCTGGAAGGCACCTGACAGGCTATGGGAGACACAAGAACCCAGAGTCCTCTAATCTCCAGCCCTCTGGGGCTGCTTTGAGCCCCACTAGGAGCCACCAAAAGGCTGTTTTGGGAGGGCCAGCTCTCTGTTGCTGCAGCTGCCTGACAGGAGAGTAATTAACAGTATTAAACTGGAGATGAATTCAAGGTAACCCTACAGTCCATGTTCATCAGCCAAACTCCAGGTCAGCTCTGACTATCACCTGCCTGATCCTAAAAGTTCTTCTGACTTTCCAAACCTGAGGTCAGGCATGAAGCTCTCTCCTCACAGGCTGCCTCCTCCACTTTTCTAGAACTCCCCAAGCTCTGTGTCAAGCCTGACACCAGGAACTTTGCTATTCCCTCTACTGCTTTTCTCTTCTCCTTTAAACAAGAAACAGCTGAAGTCCTAAAATAGCTCCACTTTCCACATAAGCAGCATAGTACAGACATTTGGGATACAGGCTCTAAAGCAGAGTTCCCAAAGTTTTGTCAGTGAATGATCCAAAATCAAGAGACAACAGAATGGCAGGTATAATAAAATTAAGTGCAGTGTAATACTGGAGAGTCTCAATTAAAACATCCCCTTTACATTCTACAGCAGCCTTATGACTTGCACATCCATAGTCTGTATTCTGAGAACTGCTGCTCTAAGGCACATACAGAGACAGGCAGTTCACAGGACTCCCCCTGTGCCACAGAAAGTCTCAGAAATCCCACTGGGCATCAGCAGAAATACAGTGAGATAGAAAGAGACATCCATAAGACCCTGTCCTAGTCCTCACACTATCCACGCTTCACACTATCACCTCTGTCAAATTCTGACAAATTCCACACACCAGTCCAAGTTCCATAAGGTCACAGTGCAGCTGCTATTGCTGCCACAACACAGCCACACCACAAAAGCATGTCCAGAACACTGAAGAAGGCTCTGTGAAGAACTGGCTCTGCTCACTCAGGGTTAACGAGCCCAGGAGTGGTTTCACACATGGATGGCTGCAGGTTTCCAAGGTCAGCTCAGCGGGTTAACAGCACTCACACACGGCAGAGAAAGAGCTAATAAGCTCTCCAGAGAGCAGAGCTGACTCTGTGCAGTTCACTTGGATATCAACACCCTGCAACTGGAGCCAGCAGAGCATAAACACAGCACAGGCGGTGGCTCAGGCAGCACCATCCTGCCCTCAGGGCTCTCCAGCCAAGCATGGCATCAAGGAGGGGGAGCAGCACCATCCTGCCCTCAGGGCTCTCCAGCCAAGCATGGCATCAAGGAGGGGTGCAGCACCCACACCACAGGCTCAGGCACACCTGGGCTTGCTGCAGCACCGGGGCACAGAGGTCAGAGTTACCTGCTTCTGTCCCTACTCATCCCCCAGGCCGCTCCTTCAGGAGGGAGCAATGGCCTTAAGCAATGTCCATCTTGTGCTAAAAAGGGAAAAAAACAGCTCCAGTTTGATGAAGGCATGGTGAACTCACTGAAAGCTGGTATCCTGCTCCATGCCACGTTCCCCTCTCAGTCACAGACTCCTCAGCACCAGCTTCACACCACACCTGCTCTCCACCAGCCCCTTCCATGTGCCACATTAATCACTAACACAGCACAGCAGGATGTCAGTAAACTGGGTAACCTCAACAGTTCACCAAGGACATAACTGTCCAGTCCAGGACACAGGCACAGGAAGATGGAGAACTGAGCCTTTTCCCTACTTCGACTCAGCTGCCCATGGAACCACAGCCTAAAGCTTCTCCACGGCAAAATCACTTTAAAAGCCTCCACCTCACACAGCCTGTGTTTTAGGGGAACTACTTTTCAAACATGCATCACAAGCCTGTTAAATTTTAGAGCTAATCCCCCAAACAGCTGCAGTTCTAAGCAGGCAGAAGTAAAAGAAACCTCTTACATCTGTTTCTATAGGAAAACAACAATTTCTTTGGAGCCACAAGCACTCCAGCACCACAGGTGTTCTTACACCACCAATGGGTGCATTTTGCATTCCATCAATCCCAGCAAACTGTCCTTAGGTAGCAACTGTCTCAAGTCAATGCAATGCAATGTTGCCCTTCAAAATACAGGTGTTCTTTATGAAACAGTAGGACAACATCAAAACCACAACTGAAGTTATTTTACTCAGTGTTGAGCCTGAAATTCAGTGCCAGTATATTTATGACAGACATGCTTTGATAGCCCTTTAAATTTTAATCTAGGGCAACATTTATGTATCTTTGCACAATTAAAGAGGGTTAGTGAAACACCAGTTAAAAACAGCAAAGCCCCTGTCTGAGAGGTAAATACCACAAACAGAAGAGAACTTATCTGAGCAAGCCTGGGAGGGCACACAGCTGGGGAGAGGGGTGTGCACAGGGAAAAGGAGGCTCTCAGTTTTTGATCTAGTGGGGAATCCTACTGCTCACAGAGTCCACTCACTCCTGCAACCACTGAAACCACATCACAGGTTTGGAAAACCTTCTGGAAACCACTGGAAAATCTTGCAGTAGCAACACCCTATAACAAACCATCCTCATAAACTCTGCACTAGATGAAGATGCCCCTTCAGCTGATCTCTCAAGAGGCAGCACAGCAGCACAGCCTGTGCTGTAAGAAGGCACTTGGTAGCTCAGGAATGCACGTGACAGGCCAGATCCAGGGAAGGGGTTTACTCCCAACTAAATCACACTGACACAGGAACTAAGGCACATAAGAAAAAAATATTACTAAACCTATGTAAGTCTCAAAAACACGTCTTTCCCCTTCATCAGCCAGACTTGATAAAGCTCAAAGCAGCAACAGACTTTTAGCTAATAGTTAAAAGACTGTGTACAGCATGGAAAAACCATCCCAATCCAAGCCAATATTATACCTATATACATACAGGAGGGACTTGTGTCTGTGTTCTAGTCATACTCTCTACCCAGGCAAGAGATGTGTCCTGGTCATGGCCAGTACAAAAGTAAAAAGTCTCTAAGTTGTAGCCAAACCTGGCCCAGCCATGAGGGACAGAGATAGGCAGGACCTCGTGATCTAACTGACCTTGCACCATAAAAAACTGTGCATCAGTAGCTGGGGATGGTTCTCATTCCTGCACCCCAGTTACACTGGGGATGGTTCTCATACCTGCACCCCAGTTACACTGGGGATGGTTCTCATGGCTGCATCCCAGTTACCCTGGGGATGGTTCTCATACCTGCACCCCAGTTACACTGGGGATGGTTCTCATTCCTGCACCCCAGTTACACTGGGGATGGTTCTCATACCTGCACCCCAGTTACACTGGGGATGGTTCTCATGGCTGCATCCCAGTTACCCTGGGGATGGTTCTCATACCTGCACCCCAGTTACACTGGGGATGGTTCTCATGGCTGCATCCCAGTTACCCTGAGGATGGTTGTCACACCTGCACCCCAGTTACCCTGGGGATGGCACAGTGTAGGACACAGAGACCATCTATCCAATGTAAAAAGCGGAAAGATATTTGGATTCACAGTTCATGCTACACCTGGTAATAAAAAAGGAAATATCCTTCCAAGTCCAGGATATTATGACTTTCACCTGTCCTGCCTCTGTTCCCATTCCCCACTGCAGCAGGCACCACTCCAGAGTCTGCCCTCCTCCCTGCAGAGCTCAAGGGAATGCTGCAGCACAGGGAGCTCCCAGCTGGCCACGTGCTGGTGGGGTCTGAAACTTGTCATGGTTTTGTTCTGGCCTCCCAGTTTGAGCTGCCCCCAAAGCAGGGAAAAGGAAAGGGGAAAAAAAACTTGAAAGAAACTGAGCCAAGTCAGTATATATATATATATGTATATTCTCTAAATGTCTACAATTATATGTACACAATTTGCACCCACAATAGGGAAAGGGAAAAGGGAAGGGAAAAAAGGAAGGGGAAAATGGGGGCAACAAAGAGACAAAATGAGAAGCAATGGGTACAAAAACATCCCACCCACCCACCAAGTAAACCAGTATAACACGATCCCACCAACCACTCTTAGAAGGCAGCCAGCCCCTTCTCTCACATGGGGGTCTCACTCATGTCCTTTCTCTGATCTTCTGCATGGCTCTGATAAGGGACTGAGAGCAGCAGAGAGCCCTCTGCCCTCCCCCCTCACTGGAAACCAAAAAAACCCTAAACTTCCTATCTCCTGTCTCATATCCTTCTTTGTCTGGAGGGAGGGGAAAGAATGGGTGAGGAATACCTAGGAGACAAGCCCCTCCCTAGTTACACCTGGTTACCAGGAAAAAGCCTGGATCAAACTATCACAGTTCATTTTGTTGTGATACTCACTGGTATCAATACACCTGATGCCATAATTGCACCATAAGCTGCCTCCCCAGGGCAGCTGCCCAGTGCCCTCAGTCCGTGACTTACTGGTGAAGAACTCCTCGTAGTCGGTTTTCTCCACACAGCAGGTGTACATGCGCAGCGCCGCCACCTTCACCTTCTGCAGAGAGAGGGAAACAACCCTTGGAGCACCCACTCCTTCCTGAGAGCTGCTCAGCACTGCTGGGCTTGTCAAAGGCACTGCCATCGGCTGGAAACACTTCTCTGCATAACCACAATCACTTGAGATTTTCAGGAGCACATTAAACTATTATATCTGTCAGAAATGGCAGAAATATAATTAAACTTGCCTTGAGGGGAAAAAGTTATTAAATGGCTTCTTGAATATCCTTCCAAATCTAGTTTGATACAATACTTGATAGAATAACAGAAAAATAAATCAGGTGGCTTTCCTTACAGAGACTCCAAAGATAATTCACAGTTTCTGGTTTCCTCCAATAACTGTAATTGATGTACACTATTGAGAGTGTTTTGTATAATTTAAGTTTTAAATATTAAGTCACACACCAGACATGGCCTAAAAATAGCTTTTTTTCCCCTAGAAAAATGCAACTTGACTGACTAAGCTTCACAAGTGAGAGACGAATCCCTAACGATGAATGACATGAGGTATTCCCAGGTGCTTTGGCAGTTCTCATTTTGTTTCTGGCCTGCCACTGCACCCAAAACACGTCCAGTGCATCATCTACAACACAGATACATGTGCTGAAACTTCAAAGATCACAATAACTAATAACAAAGATCTTAAAGAGCTGTCAGCCATTCCTGTTTGCTAACATCAGGGGAAGAAAAATTTTTAAAAAATGAAAACTTCACAGCTCACTCCCCTTCCTAAGCCAGGAAGTGGTGGTGAGTTTGAGTTGCTTTGGTTTGGTTTGTTTTTAATTTTTAGGGACATATAGATGCTCTCAGTACTCACTATATTACAGGGATGAGTGCCCTGCCTGTTAAATGGCAGTTCAAATCACTAAAGTAATTACTTGTGTGCCCTCCAGCCAAAAGGAAAATAAAGAAGTTGCAACTGATTGCTGAGGAAACACAGGAGCCCATTATTTTTCTTATTCAGTAATCTCAGGCTTCTGTCAAAAATCAAACCTATTTCTAAACTTCTTGAAGTAAAATAATTTACACTGCTTATAGGAGTTCTGAGGGTTTGCCTTTAAAAGGAAACACTGCCTGGCCTGGGAGCAGAGATGTCCCTGGTGGGAGCCACTGCCCCAGAGCAGGCATTACTAGACATTAAAAACATATTGCAAAGAACAGTTCCCACAATCCTGCCCTTAAATAAGGCAGGTAACAAAGGAGAAACCAATGAAATTTGATCATGGAAGTTTTAGGGTGTAGAAGAGGTATGGGGAAAGGGAGAGGAAAATGGAAAAAAGCAGAGAAATGCGAAGAAACTTCCCCAAAATCTCCTAGAGAGCAATGGCAAGGCCAAAAATGAACTCAGGTCTCTCGGGCCCTAACCACAAAATAACTCTCTCCCAACTCAAGTTCCCCAGCCTAAAGCAGTAAAGAGCAGCAATTAAGGAGAACTCTGAATCAACACTTAGAGCTAATAAGCATCTTTATTACAACAATATGTACACAAGCACATGGGAGAGAAACTACACTCTCGTGAGGTTTAACATCACCTGATTAAAGCAACTGATTTTAACCACAATACCCAAGGCTCTCAGGGGTCAGTTGTCTTTGCTTCACACTTTCTGAGCAGTGAGATGCAATCAGCAAGTTTCAGACCAGACTCAGAGGAGGTGCACTCTGTCTTGCAGATATTCAAAGCACCTTAACATTTTTAACATATTTTTTATTCAAAGAACTAGTTTTCATTCCAATACAATGGGGCTCAGCCCTTCCTTCAATTTGCCTTTTCCTCTCACTCTTTTTACACTGTTCACAGGAAAGAAATTGTCCATTTTATCTTCCTTCTGCATAAGGAACTGAAGGTATCTCTTACAGAACTGCTCTCATTTAGTCAGTGTTAACAACTGTTTTATGAAAGGGCTATTTCAAAAGAAAAGGATAAAGAGAAGGACCTGTTTGTGACTGCCTGAGCTACACTGAGCAGTGCCACACACCATGTCTTACTGCTGGCTGCCTGGGAGACACTCCTGCCCCAGAAACACAGAGCCCTGGAACAGGCTCAGAGAAGGGCAACAAAAATCAAAACATGAAAGAGACTTAATAAAAGAAACAAGTTACTCTCACCCTTCTCACTGCAGAGAAAGACTAAGATATTATGTAATATACAGGTCTATAAAATCATCAGTGGAAGGCAGAATGTGAATAGGAGCTCAGAGGAAAGAATAACCATCCTTTTTTAAACTACAAAATTAAAAGGCACCAACTAAAACCAACTGTACTTCTTCCCCCAGTGGTGCCTCAGGCTGTGGAACTCCCTGACACTGAATGCTATGGGTGCTACAAACAAGAGTTCCAAGTGCAACTGGAGAAATTTATAGAAGGCAAATCCATTAATAAATACTACACAAAAAGTGTCTGTTTTCATTCATGAAGTGCCGAAACAGGCACCTGGTGGAGGCTGGAGGAGCACATGAGACAAGTGTCACAATGTGCTTTATCTGTAATTGAATTCTCCCCATGTCATTGCCATTGGTCATTATTAGGGACCAGATGGTGGACTGTGTGGGTGTTTGAATGGCATAGCAAGCCTCTTACTGTGGGTTTTGGGGCACAAGTGAAGTAAAAAAGTCAGATATCTGAAGAAATGCAGGAAGGCTTTAGACCATACAGATCAAATTAGTGTGTATGTCAATGATGGCAATGCACAGACCAAGGGAGGTTCAAGCTATGGATTACTATTCCTTACATCAGAAAACAGGTATTTACATGGGTAATAATTCCAGATTTTTCATTACTGTTCCTATCACAAGGAAAAAAAATGTGGGTTTTTTTGGTTTGCTTTTTAGAACTATCAAATAACCAAAGGAATTATTAAATGACTGCTTTACCCATCTGCTGTACTTGAGTGGTCCTGTGAACCCCATTGCTTCTATTATCCTTGTGAAAGCACCCACTTTCTCTTCAGATGCCTGCACGGAATCTTTCGCAGAAAGATGCTGTAAAATTGAAATAGCACATATTTCAGTCTCAGCAATTAAATCTGACAAATCATTTTAGTTAGAAAAGCTACAAATCTAACGGAGAATTTTAGGGTTTCTGCTTACTTTCCTTGTTCAACAAAACAAACACATATTTAGGTCTTCTCAGAAAATATTACCCTGGTTTTCTTACATGGTATTATTCTGTTTATGAATGCAAACACTGCAAAACCATTGTGATAAAAACATCCCAGTGGAAGCTCAGCTTCAAACAGTTTGTAGAGAAACCTGTTTTCCAAAATGTGGCTCCTATCCTAGACACAGAATGGATTGGGTTGGAAAACACCTCCGAGATCATCCAGTCCAACCCTTGGTCCAACTCCAGTCCCTTTACCAGATCATGGCACTCAGTGCCACGGCCAAGCTCAGCTGAAAAACCTCCAGGGATGGGGAATCCACCCCCTCTCTGGGCAGCCCATTCCAATCCCTGAGCACTCTCTCTGCAAAGAATTTCTTTCTGCTCTCCAACTTCAATTTCCCCTGGCAGAGCTTGAGCACTTTCTAGGTCTGTGTTTTAGCTTGGGTTTAAGTCTTCTGCAGATAAAACAAGCAAACAAATCACAGAAACAGAGTAAATAAAGCTAACCTTTCCCATTCCCTTTCTTCCTCTCACAGATATATCATATTCTAGAGTAATTACACATTATAGAAACCAGGCAGCTCCACTTTAAAACCAATGAAGCTGCCTGACCCCTCTGTTGTTATTGCCCTTACAGTTAATCCGTGTGGTACTTGCAGAAAACCCAGATCAGGTCAGCATTTAGTCCCCAGTGCTTTGCAGTGTCTGCAAACACAAGGACAAATGTTCTCTTCCAGAACAACCACACACCTCAAACACCACTGGGCTGATGCTGTGGCTTAACCCCAGGGGGCAGCTGGGGATGGGGGAGAGAATCAGAGGGTAAAAGTGAGAAAACTCATGTGTTGAGATAAAGGCACTTTAATTAGTAAATGAAAAACTCCACACACAAGCAAAGCTGGACAAGGAATTCATTCCCCACTCCCTGTGGCAGGTCCAGCCAAGCCAGCACAGCTGGGCTCTAACACAGGAACAGTGACCTGGGAAGGCAAACACCATCACTCCAAACATGTCCCCTTCCTCCTTCTCCCCACAGCTTTTTGTGGGAGAATGATGCCACAGAGTCTGGAATGTCCCTGCCATCCAACTCCTTGTACCCCCCAGACACTCCCCTGGTGGGGTGAGGAGCAGAAAAGGCCTCAACTCTGTGCCAGCTCTTCTCAACAGGAACTAAAGCATCCCTGTGCCATCAGGACTGCTTCCAGCACAAATCCAAACCGAGCCCATACCAGGTACTGGGAAGAAAATTAACTCTGCCCCAGCCCAGATCGACACAACTGGTAAGAAAATTCCACAGCATTCTGCCCCTGAGCATCCTGGCAGCAGCAATCAGCCATCAGGACTACCCAAATAATTTCCACCAATTAACTCTGCAGTATTGGCATTTGCTATCAACAAGTTACTCTACTTTTAACCCATCTGTTGCACATAAATTCTCGTAGTTGAGGAAATACATCTGAGAGCCATAAGAATCTGAGACAGTTCCCTGACCAAAGAAATGTTAAACTGTTTCAAATTGCTGGCATTTTACCCTAAGTGTTTCCTCCTAACACATCACCATACCATGGATTTTTTTAGCAGGGAAGCAGTTTAGCAACACCAAGGCTGCCATACATGGCCAGAACAATGAGACCAGGATGCCAACTCCAGCCAGGACCAGGAGCAGATACATGGAGAAGACAGGGGAACACAGAAACACAGCACACACACCCCCAGCTTCCTGGGGTGTACCTGTCCAGATTTTGACAGATATTCCTCCACTGTATGTATCCAGCCATCTTTGGCAGCTTCAATTGGATGTATCTTCAGTACCCCAGTGGTTGAAATTGTGTAACCTCCATAACACAAAGTTGTGGTTCACTGAGTTTCATGGTTCAGTGATGCAAAACAAAAACCTTGTGCCTTTTTAAAATCCAACATTGTCATTTGGACTAATGACCTTTAAAGGTCCCTTCCAACCCAAACTATTTTATGATTAATTTCACTGGATGCTCCCAATTTTCCTGTAGGAATTTTCAAAATTCCACTTATCAGTCTTTTTACTGTTACAGGCCACTATCATACATATGCTTATTCCTCTTAGTTTAGAAGGGTCCTAAAATTGTCTGTTCTCATATAGAAAGCTTCTCCCATTTTGGATCATTCTCTATAGCCTTCCTAGCACTAGTATAGTGATTTTTGGGATAAAAAACTTTGCATTTGTGTACTGGCCCTTGGTGGCTGCTATGGGCTCGAGGCCCCTGTGCCCAGTGCCCAGGGAGAAACACACTCAGCACCATTTCAGCATCTGTCAGTGCCCAGTAAGACAGTGTCACACTGTCCAGAACCTCCTGTGATACTCAGACCCTTCTCTGATTGTTAAAACTGTTCACCATGTCCCCTCTCACCACCCAGAACAAAAACAGCTGCAAAGGCACGTTCCACATGGACCCAGTGAGCCCACTGCCATGTATGTGAATATTTAAACCAATTTTCAGTATCTCCTTTTCAAGAATATCCCATGCAATTCTCTCCTCCACATTACAAATGACTCCTGACCTTCCATTTTAACTCCATAATCTCCCTCCAGCCAGACAATGATAGGAATTGCTCAAGCAGAACCAGTAACCATTGCCACACCAAACTCACTACACCAACCTTCACCTCCTCCACAGGAATCAGAATCACACTGAACCTCCAGTGAATCCAGGCTGAACTTCACTACAGGTCTCTCATGTACAAGTGCATTACGAGGCTTCCCTCAGTACAGGTTTTCCACTATGCAGAGGAAATTCAAAATCAAAATCACCTCAATTAAACTGCTGTTAGCTCATCACTAAAACAGTGATTGGCCAGTAAGCAGTTTTTTCCTAAGAAATGCCATGATTTCTGCTTCATTCCTCTGCAAGTTGGCCTGGACTGGGTCAGGAGATGGAGAGGGGCTTTAAGCAGAGTGTGCTTGGTTCAGCTGATGGACAGAGGTCGGCAGCTCACCCTGCCAATGCCAGGACTGCAGCCAACAGCAACTAAACAGTCCTGTAACATCCCTAAAACCAGAACTAGGAACCACTGGAACGAGGAGGGGGAAGCAGGTGAGTGGCTCTGTGGTGCTTAGTTGCCAGCTGGGCTTAAACAATGACACACAGAGAAAAAACTTCAGAAGTATTTTTATAACTCACTCAAAACAAGCTCATCAAGACACTGCAGGGGACATTAAGCCCACCTCAGGCTGCCTCTCCTGGTCAATGCAGTGCTTAAAGCAAATAACCTTGATTTTGGCACCAAACATAAACATCTTGGGCTCACCATTAATTCCAAACCACTTTCCCACCAGGAATGCATAGTCAAGTTCACATTTCAAAGATGAGTAAGTACTTCTCTATTCAAAATCATGAAGTTGCAGCCCAAAAACTCATCCCAAACCTACACTGTTTTAAACTGCTTCCTCTCTGGTCATAAATCCTGCCTGGCTTCTTACACTAAGGCTATTTGAACCAGGAAGTTTCCCAATTCATCTTTCAACCCTTGTACCCCTCCCTTAGCTCTTTCCAGTGCGAAAAAAGCAAGTCTTGAGTCCTGCCTTGAGGACCTTCATGCCACTCCTGGTTTGTTGGATCTGCTCTCCCAGACCTGCTCTAGAGATGCTGTCTATGCAGGTATCAGAGAGCAGTGCAGGCAGGCACAGGGATTTGGGGATGCACCACCTCTGGGAGCCTGGATTACACCTTTAGCTCTGTTGTGCAACTCTTTTTTACAGGCTTCAACCTCCCTGTCTGCAAAACATTTGGTTTATCTCACCAGCTGAAAAACACTGAAAACCTGACTAAAAATCAGAAAACCTCTAGTTTAGAATTGAAGGCAAAGAGCAGCCAGGGGTTCTTTCCTTGTACACATCCCCTTGTTTTCCTTCATTTTTTCTACCCATATCAAAATAACCAATTTAAAAACCTTCTTAGTATGTATCTCTAACTCTACACCAGCAAAATACACTCTATACAGCAAAGTGCATTACAGAGTAGACTCTGCACTATCAGGTAGAGAGCAAACTGGGATTGCTGCTTTCATGGAAGGTTTACCCATCAATCCCTAATTCTCTTCTTCCTTCTGTTCTCTCATTTCTCATACAAGCATCCTGTTTTGCCATTTTCTTCACAGTGGGTTAACAAAAGCCAAATCAGGATATTTATTAGTTGAGGGATATTAATTTAAGTGCTAAACTAATCCTATGGGGCTGATTCATGCTCCAGAAAACTTCTATGCCAAGACAAAGGACAATAAATGTACAAGACACATAGACCACAGATTAACAAAATAGTACAGGTAAATTCTTGCACAATGATCAGCTGTTATTAGTAGAGTGCAGGACAATTTTCAGTGTTTAGCAGAGAGCAAAACTGTCACCACATGTTACTGCCAAGCTACAGAAACAGGAAAAATCCTGTCACTTCTACTATGTATGGAAGGAACACCTGCCCTCCAGACCAATAACTACTGCTCTTGACTTGGTTTCTTTCCTCACTGGAAGGAAGCCCTTGGGATTATCACTGCAACCTTCACCCTGATAACCCAACTGTAACTGCACCTTCCTATGCCAGCTCTTCATTTTCTCAAGTTCTTCATCTCTTCTCAAATTACTGGATCCTCTGTTCACACTATTCTAAAATACCTTAGAAAAAGGTTGAGTCCTCTCCTCCATGTCCTGAGAAGTGTTTTGCCTCCTGTCTCTGTAGAAACCCCCAGCACATGTGCCCTCCAACACTAAAAACACCCAACTCTACTCACCTTATTTGTATTGTAAAAGGATCTGTTTTGCTGTGTGGTGGCTCCATTGGCTTCAATCAGTCCTCCACAGAATTTAGATAGCTGGAAGGGGCCAGCCTTGTGTCTCTAGTAAAAATGATAAAAGAAAAGAAAAAAATTAAGACACCATTGACTTCATTTTACATCAATTACTCTTGATTTGCTTCCAAGACAATTAGTTTTAGCTAATCCTGAAAAACCTCCTATCACAAACCCCACAGATTGATTATCAAAACTGTTACAACAAACTGGCTCTCCTTGCTTTATGCTCCACACCACACATTTTCCAGTGTTCCACAGATGTACTGATGGGATGGACTGGCAGAACACTCCACTCAAAAACCAGAGGCTGTCTGCTTTGACTTTCTCACACTGCTTTTAGTTATGGTTTTCTCTTTTAATAAAGACTAATTGTTTTTCCTGCCATCTGGCAGACAGACAGACTTTATGCAATTTTTATCTACACTTTATAGTCCATTTATTTGTCTTTGTATACAGGACTTGAGAAAATACAAATTACAGGGTAAAAGCTACCACTACAACCAGTGTAACTTCACAGCATATGACTTGTATTACTCCCTTGTGTTTCATTGAATGCAGGAATGAAACACCAAGAGACAGACTCTAATTCTGTTCTGAGAGCTGGCATCTATTCCCCTTCTCTACAGGTTTTTCACCCCATGTCCCAGTTCAGCAGGTGGGACCAGTTTCTCCCTGTGTGGGTGTGCCCAAAGCTGGGCATTCTAAACCCTCTCTGCCATTGCCCAGCAACTGTTCCCAATGGCCCATTGGCAGCAGCTGCCCAGGGCACAGCTGAGCCCTCAGGCTGGGAGCTGGCTGGGAAAGAAGCCTGGCAGAGGAGCTGGGAGAACTGCCCTGCAGGGAGTCCTTGGCACCTCCACACCCACCTGAGGGCTCAGCTCTGCCCATGGGCCAGCAACGATTCCAAAATCCCCCCTGACTGCCAGAGTCAGATCCCCCAGTGTGGAACTCCCTGCCCTGGGGGAGGCACTGGGGGCTCCCACCCAAACCTGAGGGGAGAGAATCTTGGGCTTTGGGACCTCTGAGACCATCAGTGGATCCAGAGGAGGAGCAGAACCTGGACAGGAGGAGCCCCCCACTCTCCACCAGACTGTGCCATCATCTGCACCAACAGGTTTTTCACCTCCTTTTCCTTTGGACTCGAGGGAACCACGTGGGGGCTCAGCACAGGGGCCACCAAACCCCCCTGTGTTTGTGCCCCAGGGGGTGGGTTACACTGCTGGGTTTGGGGTTAAACCCAATTTCTCTTTGTGCCATTGCATTTATTGTGATATTGTTGTTAAATTGTAACTCTGCCTTACAATCTGTTTTGTGTTGGGTCCGTTTCTCCTGCCGGTTTCCCTTTAAACCAGCACATCCCTTTATCATTAACTGCTATTACATGATGCTCCAGTTGATTTACTCTGGACAGACACACCCTGGCACTGTGCCTGCTGTCACACACCTGGAAGCCAAACTGCAAAGCTTCCACTGTAACAACACTAAATGTTGTGCTGAGCAATTTAAACATCCAACAGCACTGGGAAGTCCAAGGCCACTGTACAGTGGAGACATTCTATAACATGGAAGTGTTCTGTAAAATAAGGTGCTGGAAATTACATGCAATTGTGATGGGCTTGTAATAGCTGCTTTGGAAAAGTGACACCTACATTTGGACTTCTGCACTTAATCTTCTCACAACAGATCACTTTGATCTATGAAAAGACACAGCTGGAATGAAGATGTGTAACAAAGAGTGGGAGTTCACCCTTTTTGCAGCAGAGAGTTCTAGAATTGTCTTGATATTTCAGCAATACAGCAAAGACACTTTGGGAAGACTCTTTATTAAAAAACCCTGGCTTTTTTTTTAGCAATTTAAGCTCATTCCAGTTTTTTTACACACTAACATGCTCTGATATCCCACCTGGAAAATCCTGCAGAGCATCCGTCTACACTGGCCCGGGACTGTGGCAGTCTGGAGCAATCCACTGCATCCTGCTATCCACTGAGTTACTCCAGCCTGGCAGCTCTGCAACAGGGACAGGAGCAGTGGAGAAATGGACCCAAATATGCAGAACCAGTTCAACTGTCCTTCAGCTTCCACAGGTTTTATTCACTCATACAACAAGAACAGCATGGAGCTGAGTTGGGGGGTTGGATTTCAGGGAAGGTCCTTCCCCCAGAGGGTGGTGGGCACTGACCAGGCTCCCCAGGGCAGTGGGCACAGCCCCAAGGCTGGCAAGAGCTCCAGGAGTGTTTGGACAACGCTCTGAGGGACAGGGTGGGATTGTTGGGGTGTCTGTGCAGGGCCAGGGGTTGGACTCAGTGATCCTTGTGGGTCCCTTCCAGCTCAGGATATTCTAACAATCCTCAGATTCAACTCCCAACTTATGCTTGACAGGGGTATAAATTTTGATTATAAAAATATTTTGCCTTCCAGTACAAGTATCCAACCCCAGTTTGATGGCAGAAACAGATGAGTGGAAGGAAATGGTGGGCTGCCTACATCGAAAACCACACCGCAATTTTTCTGTCTATACGATAAATTCAAATGCTTAAGAAACATTCTTCAATTGACAGAGGGAGCTCCAAAAAGCCCTCATCCAACCCCCAGCTTTTATGCATCTTTGCCTTACTTTACTCAGGCATGGCTAAAAATTTTAGTCTTGCAAAAGCACATATTGTCCCAATAAATTCCAGTGAAGACAATTATTTTTTCTTATGAAAATGTCAGAAACACAAAAAAGAGATGGGAGATTTCTTTGC
The DNA here is from genome assembly GCF_047495875.1 of Pithys albifrons albifrons. NCBI lineage: Eukaryota > Metazoa > Chordata > Aves > Passeriformes > Thamnophilidae > Pithys > Pithys albifrons. Next base: position 14,193,950 of record NC_092475.1, read on the forward strand.
CTGCACTTTCTTTGCATCTTTCATTTTCTGCAATATTCAAGTAAGTACAACATTTGCCTCCTTCATACATGCACTGCATTGACACTGGAAATAATGTATGTATTATTAGAATGGATATGCCTTTTTTTAATAAAAATGGTTTCAATGGCCACAAAGATGATTAAGAGACTGAAGCATCCAACATGAGGAGAGTGTGCCCAGGTGGCCAAGAAGGCCAAGGAGATCCTGGCCTGGATCCAAACTAGCGTGGCCAGCAGGCCCAGGGCAGTGACCCTTCCCCTGGACTCTGCCTTGGGGAGGCCACACCTTGAGTGTTGCGTTCAGTTCTGGGCCCCTCAGTTGAGGAAAGAGATTGAGGGGCTGGAGCGGGGCCAGAGAAGAGCAACGAGGCTGGAGAAGGGACTGGATGTGGCACTGAGCGTCCTCTTAAACACCCCTAGGGACAGAGAATCCACCATGTCTTGATCCAAGCCCACTGTGATCACCAGCCCAGGGCACAGAGTGCCCTGGGCTGGTGATCACAGTGGGGTTGGATCAAGGGTTGATGATCTCCGAGGTCTCTTCCAACCCAAGTGAGAAGAGAAGAGCAACGAGGCTGGAGAAGGGACTGGAGCACAAGTGCTGTGGGGAGAGGCTGAGGGAGCTGGGGGTGTTTAGCCTGGAGAAGAGGAGGCTCAGAGGTGACCTCAGCACTGTCTGGAACTGCCTGAAGGGAAGTTCTGGCCAGGTGGGGGTTGGTCTCTTCTCCCAGGCACTCAGCAATAGGACAAGGAGGCACGATGGGCTCAAGCTCTGCCAGGGGAAATTGAAGCTGGAGAGCAGGTAGAAATTCTTTGCAGAGAGAGTGCTCAGGGATTGGAATGGGCTGCCCAGAGAGGGGGTGGATTCCCCAACCCTGGAGGTTTTTAAACTGAGATTGGACTCAGCACTGAGTGCTCTGACATAAACAGTTTACCAAACACTTCAGTGAGAAGGAAGTTGCCATTTTTTATCAACAATTATTACAAGATTCTAAGGATCTGACAGAACTTTTCTGAGGCTTTTTCTCTGTAATAGTAAGAAAAACATGCCCAGGTTGAAATATGGCTCAGATTGAACATATTGGAGTTCGTAGCTGTTGAAAAGCACAACTGCAACAAAACTAGACAGAGACATATGAAAACATAAAATAAACATAACACACACTTAAAAGCTGAGATGTGATAAAGAATCCAGTAATAAAGAAAACAGACACCAGCAGAAAGCAGGGGATATAAGCAGCTAAGGAATTTTCTCTAAGACAGCACCACTGTTTGCAGAACACAACCGTTCTTTCAAATTACAAGTGATACTTTTGTTGGCTGAGAGAAAAAGTACCAAGCCTAAACTGATCAGGATTACTCAGGAACAGTCTGCAGACAGCTGCCTTGTCATGACAGAGAGGGAAGAATATCACTGTGGCCTTCTAAATCCTCTTAGCAACCATTAGGAAAGTCTTAGGTAGCAGACAAGCTATTTATCAAGATCTCTTGGTGAAACCCAGCCTCATCCTGATGGCAGTATTAACGAGTAGAGCTGAAATGTCTGGCCCATCATCAGGACTCTACAGAATCATAGAATCAGTTGGGTTGGAAAAGACCTCTGAGATCATCAAGTCCAACCCTTGGTCCAACTCCAGTCCCTTTACCAGATCATGGCACTCAGTAAAAATGCCAATCTCTATTAAAAACCTCCAGGGATGGGGAATCCACCCCCTCTCTGGGCAGCCCATTCCAATGCCTGAGCACTCTCTCTGCAAAGAATTTTTTTCTGATCTCCAGCTTCAATTTCCCCTGGCAGAGCTTGAGCCCATCGTGCCCCCTTGTCCTATTGCTGAGTGCCTGGGAGAAGAGACCAACCTCCACCTGGCCAGAACTTCCCTTCAGGGAGTTCCAGACAGTGCTGAGGTCACCTCTGAGCCTCCTCTTCTCCAGGCTGAACACCCCCAGCTCCCTCAGCCTCTATCATACACCAGGAGCTCCAAAGAAGTCTTGGAGACAGACAACAAAAATAAATTTTCCTTATTTCCAGTAGAAAGAAGAGACATGGAAAGTTTGAAGATTGACTTTCATACAAACAGGCAACCACTAAATTCTAAGGCAGCAACAGGTGTTGGGAAATGCCAGGGATGAGCAGTGCTTGAGTTGAAGTGTGGTGCACTTCAGATCACAAAACAGCAACTAGCTACGTCTCCTCCCCTCAACAGAGAAATCTGTCTGCTCAGGCTGAAAAACTGAATCAGCTTTGCCACAAGAATGCCACCAGCAGCTGGGTGAGGATCTGCCCAGGGATGGGTGAGCCCAGAGGTCAAGTCCTTCCCCTCCAGAAGTAGGTGTCCAAGGCAAGCCTCGGGGAGCAGCTCCACTGACAGGTGTCCAAGGCAAGCCCTGCCCTCGGGGAGCAGCTCCACTGACAGCTGAGCCACCCGGTGTCTCACTGCTTCCCCACTGACTCCCTGCTCCCCTCCTGCCTGCCTTTCCCCTCCCTGTCTGCTGGCCATTGCTTCTCTAATGCTTTAAAACTCCACAAAGATGTTTTTATGTTGCCACTGGGGCCAAGAAAACTGCTGGAGGAGGCATTTGCAGTCAACAGAGCAAGGGCATGGAGAAAGGGCAGGAAAGGGAGGAGGAAGCAGGAACTCAGGCTCACCCCATTTCAGCTGCTCTTGAGCAGGTTTGTGCTTGGCTGCTTTCACCTTGAGAGTGGAAAGGACAGGGCTCACTGTGCTGGTGAAAACCACATCCTGAGCTATTGGCTCTGAGAACTTGGTGGATTAATCTCCTAAGTGGATATTGCCCTCCGGTCAAAGGCTCTTCCTGATCCTGGAAAATCTGCCCCCGCTTGGCAGTGCTGGCCACCCCTGTATTTGTGTGGTGACATAAGAGCAGACCCAGGTACAAAATTCCCTTTTCTAGATTATATGCTATAAAGAACTCTGCTGCAGAGACTTTGAAGGCCAATAGAAGGAAAAATGCACACAAGTGCATGGGAAAGAAGAATGGAGAGATTAGAAATCCACTCATCCACAGGGACCCAAACTCTTCCAACTTGAACCAGCAGGGTTGGAAAAGCTCTCTAAGATCACTGAGTCCAACCAGTAACTCAGCACTGCCAGGTCCACCACTAACCCATGTCCACAAGTGCCACATCTGCCTGGTGTTTGAACACTTCCAGGGGTGGTGACTCCACCACTGCCCTGGGCAGCCATGTCAGAGCCTGCAGGCACACAGGAACGGGAATCTTTACACTACCCTCAGTATCCAACACCTCTGAAAGGAGAAGGGAAACTCGAATAAGGGTAATACCTCCTCCAAAGGGAACACACTTTGTGGAGGAGCCCACACTGACAGACATGTGTCTCCAGACCCAGCCAGGACCGCAAACCCTCACACAACAGAATCACAGAATGAATTAGCTTGGAAAAGACCTCTCAGATGATCGAGTCCAACCCATGACCCAACACCATCATGTCAACTAGACCATGGCACTGAGTGCTTGTCCAGTCTTTCCTTAAACACCTCCCGGGACTCCAGCACCTGGGCAGCCCATCCTAATGTCTAATCACCCTTTGGGGAAAAAATGCCTCCTGCTGTGCCCCCTGCCCCTGCCCAGCCTGAGGCTGTTCCCTCTCCTCCTGTCCCTGTGCCCCGGAGCAGAGCCCAACCTCCCTGCCCCGGCTCTCCCCTGGTAGGGATTGCAGAGCCAAAAGGTCCCCCCTGAGCCTCCTTTACTCCAGCTGAGCCCCCCACAGCTCCCTCAGCTGCTCCAGGCCCTTCCCAGCTCCATTCCTTTCCCTGCACACGCTCCAGCCCCACAGCAGCCCTTCTGCAAACACAAACTCTGCGGGGAAGGCTCGACCCGCTGCGGGGGTGCGGGGAGGGCAGGGGAGCGCCCCGGGGGACACTGCGGGGGGACACCCACGGGGGACAGACACCGCGGGGGGACACCAGGACACCACCGGGGCACGGACACCGCCGGGGGACACCCACTTGGGACACCCACGGGGTACACTCCCGCTGGCACCGCCTGGGGACATCGACCGGGGTCACCCCCTGGGGACACCAGCCGGGGATACTGCCGGGGGACCCCCTTGGGGGACAGCCCTTGGGGACACCCCCGGGGCACAGACACCGCCAGAGGACACTGCCGGGGGACACCGCCCGGGAACACCGCCGGGGGACACCCCCAGGGGACACTGCCGGGGGACACCCACAGGGGACACTCCCGGGGGACACCCCCAGGGGACACTCCCGGGGGACACCGCCAGGGCACAGACACCGCCGGGGGACACCCCCAGGGGACACTGCCGGGGGACACCCACAGGGGACACTCCCGGGGGACACCGCCAGGGCACAGACACCGCCGGGGGACACCCACAGGGGACACTCCCGGGGGACACCACCAGGGCACAGACACCGCCGGGGGACACCCACAGGGGACACTCCCGGGGGACACCGCCAGGGCACAGACACCGCCGGGAGGCACCCACGGGGGACACTCCCGGGGGACATCCCTGGGGCACAGACACCGCCGGGGGACATCCCTGAGGGACATCGCCGGGGGGACACTCCCGGGGGACATCCCTGGGGCACAGACACTGCCGCGGGACATCCCTGAGGGACATCGCCGGGGGACACCCACGGGGGACATTCCCGGGGGACATCCCTGGGGCACAGACACCGCCGGGGGACATCCCTGAGGGACATCGCCGGGGGACACCCACGGGGGACACCCCTGCTGGCACCGCCGGGGCACAGACACCGCCGGGTGACACTCCCGGGGGACACCAGGACACCCCCGCTGACACCGCCGGGGCACATCGCCGGCCCCACACGCCGCTGCCCCCTCGGCCCCGGCGCTCGCCGCCGCCTCCTCCCTGCCCCTTCCCTGCCCCTTCCCTGCCCCGTCCCTCCCTCCTCGCTCACCAGGCCCCGCGCCAGCGCCGCCATCAGCCCCGGCCCCGCTTCCGCCGCCGCCGCCCGGCCCCTTCCGCGGGAAGTGCCGGCGGGTGGGAGTGCGAGCAATTCCTCTCTTTCCTACATTTGGAGGACCGCAATAAACTGTGAAGCAAAGGCGATATTAACAGGAAGGACAGCTCTATTTTCAGCGCTCGCTGGGGGCCTCAGACCCAGCGCCTCGCGTTCGAACCTGGCGCCTTGTGTAGCCTTACAGAGCCAGGCCTGTTTCGGCAGATTGAACATATCCATTAATACGCTGGTTTTGCCGGAAAAGGTGTCTGCTCCGAGGGGAGGAGGTGTCATCCTCCTCTTAATTGGCTGCGGGAGATTCTTTACACCGGGTAGAGGATCTGCTTTCTTCACAGAGCCCTCCATGTGCCAAAACAGGGGCCTTTGTCTCTTACATTTTGTTGCAGATACTCTTTAGTGATTGAGGGATCCCTCAAGGAAAAGGATTCTTCTCCATAAAATCATAAGGTCTTTACTAATTTTTAACCAGAACTATACTGACCTTGTATTTTATATTAATTTTTCATTTTAGCTTGTACCTTAGTTTATCAGGGATCTTAACCATTCATAGCTTTAGACAAAGAGGAATTTAACCCTGTAAGCTGTAAACTGAACTTTAAGAAATAAACCAAAACCCTGTTTAGATTAAAGGCTAAACTGTGAGAAGTAAGTCAGAAAATCTGTCTAGGGTGAGGCTTGAAGATGTAACATTGTTTAGTTAAAAGGAAATAGCTGCAGAGATAAGAGCAGCCCATTAGATCTGTTAAAGGTCACCCAAAATATTCTGCTTAACTTTGGGGAGGGTTATCAGTAGTAACTAAGTATATAAACCTGGAAACTCAAAAGTCTGGTTGAACATGTCTTTGGGTGGAATTACCCCCCATGTTCCCAGCGCTGAATAAAAGGGAGAATTTTGTTCTATTCTATTGGATTTGATTGTTTCTTAACTGAGTAGGTTCCTGTCCCCACCCATAATAGTCCCTGGTGTCAGGTCCACACAGAACCTGGTACTTTATATTCTTCGTGGTGCACCTGTAAGCCCTGTATAAAATCAAAATACAAAAAGAAACCCTAAATAAAGAAAATAATCTTAACTAATCTTGCTCAAAATAAGACGTGTTGTTTTATTTCTCACAGGAGGATGGAGGGGTGAGGGGTGAGCAGAGCAGCTCCGTGCACACAAACACGGCTCGCTCCTGCCTCAGAACAAGCCAAGATGAAGCCGAGAAAATAGCGTGGCCAGCAGGCCCAGGGCAGTGACCCTTCCCCTGGACTCTGCCTTGGGGAGGCCACACCTTGAGTGTTGTGTTCAGTTCTGGGCCCCTCAGTTCAGGAAAGAGATTGAGGGCCTGGAGTGGGGCCAGAGAAGAGCAACGAGGCTGGAGAAGGGACTGGAGCACAAGTGCTGTGGGGAGAGGCTGAGGGAGCTGGGGGTGTTCAGCCTGGAGAAGAGGAGGCTCAGAGGTGACCTCAGCACTGTCTGGAACTGCCTAAAGGGAAGTTCTGGCCAGGTGAGGGTTGGTCTCTTCTCCCAGGCACTCAGCAATAGGACAAGGGGGCACGATGGGCTCAAGCTCTGCCAGGGGAAATTGAAGTTGGAGAGCAGAAAAAAATTCTTTACAGAGAGAGTGCTCAGGGATTGGAATGGGCTGCCCAGAGAGGGGGTGGATTCCCCATCCCTGGAGGTTTTTCAGCTGAGCTTGGCCATGGCACTGAGTGCCATGATCTGGTAAAGGGACTGGAGTTGGACCAAGGGCTGGACTTGATGATCTCGGACGTCTTTTCCAACCCCATCCATTCTATGATTGTATGATTCTATATTAGCAAATTCTTTGCTGTTCTGTGTTCACTGATCTAGCTCCTCCAAGTGTACAAAGTCCTGGCTCTGAGCCTCCTATATGTAGTTTAAACATCTAAGTTATGTGATTCATAGCCCAGTGGTCTCTTGTATAAATTCTATAATATTTTCTGTAATAAAAAAGGCTTTGGTCCAAAGACTTTAGTCCAGTAACCAAAACAGAACAAATTATTAACTGGTGTTTCTACAATGTTTTTCTAGCAAAACAGGCAGAACAAATGTAAGGATTATTATCTCCTTCCAGCTCAGCAGTGCAAGGTGCATCAACTAAGCCATCCTTAGCTCCTCTTACCTTGGTTGTTATCAGAGAGAGTAACTGTAACTGTGTACCTGTGACTGCAAAGCCTTCCCCAGTGTCCTAACACACCCCACACACACACCCCACACCCCACGCACACACACCCCCGCCCCCCACAACCCCCCCTACACACACACCCCACACCCCACACGAACCCCACACACCCCATACACACCCCACACACACCTCCACACCCCCATCACATACACACTCCCCACCCCACCCACACACCCCCCACCCCCACAAACCTCCCCCTACACACACACCCCACACCCCACACACCCCACACACACCTCCACACCCCCATCACATACACACTCCCCACCCCACCCACACACACCCCACCCTCCACAAACCTCCCCCCTACACACACACCACACACCCCACGCACACACACCCCCACCCCCCACAAACCCCCCTGCACACACACCCCACACCCCACACACCCCACACACACTCCCACACCCCCATCACATACACACTCCCCACCCCACCCACACACCCCCCACCCCCCACAAACCTCCCCCCTACACACACCCCACACCCCACACGAACCCCACACCCCCCATACGCACCCCACACACACCCCCCATACACACCCCCCACACACACCCACACCCCCATCACATACACACTCCCCACCCCACCCACACACCCACACACCCCCCACAAACCTCCCCCCTACACACACACCCCACACCCCCCCACAGACCCACACACGCCCCACACACACACCCCCCACACACACGCCACCCCCCACCCACATACACACCACACACACACTCTACACACCCCACACACCCCCCACACACCCCATACACACCCCCCACACACTCTACACACCCCACACATCCCACATACACATCCCACACACCCCACACACCCCACACACCCCACACACAGACCAGGCTTCCCACAGAAGAGGCTCAGATATCTCGTTCCATAAAGCAATTTATTCATGGTACAATAACACACAAACAGCTTGGCCTGATGCCCCCAGGGAGCACCCCCAACCAAGGCCCCACATGGCTTTTATACCCTCACAGTCTACCTGTGTAAGCCTCACTCTCTCCCCACAGGGTGTTTGGTTCCTGCTGCCCGTGTGTGTCCATCCACCTCACTGCCCTCACACGTCTTCATCTCCTTTGTTATCCAAAAGGTCAGCAATTCCCTGCTCGAGCTGTGTCTCTCCTTTCACAGCCTCTTGTTTTGGGCTCCCACACTGAGCTCATCTCAATCTGCAGCTTGCAAGCCGAGCTCCCAGGAGCAAATGTATTCCTCAACATGAAAGGCTGGTAACAGCTTTCTGACCTGTGACATTTTGTGTAGGAGAATCCCTGGACATATTCAGTTTTGAAGCTTCACTCCAAATTGCAGAGGTTGGGTCCAGAAAGTGGATGACAGCACCTTTCCTCGGGAAGGGAAACACTTATTGCTGCTGGTGGTGCTGCAGATGATCATCTGCCCCATGGGGGCAAAGTCCAGCAAGACCCTTCTGTCCTGGCACCTTTTGTGTGTGAGCAATCCTCAGATGTATTCAGTGTTGGAGGTGGGATGACTCTGAGATCAGCTCAGTTGGTTAAAACTTGGTTGTAATAATGCCAAGGTCATGGGTTCAATCCCCTGTGTGGGCCATTGACTGAAGAGTTGGGCTCGATGATCCTTGTGGGTCCTTCCAACTCAGAATAGTCTGTGAGTCATAAATTCTGGTGGTGGGGCCCTGATGGGAATGACAGTGCTTTTCCATGGGAAGGACAGCATCTAGCCCCAGTGTTTCAGGTGCAGGTGATGGGGAGGTAAAGGTCAGCAAGACCTTTCTCTCTTGGAACCTTTTGTGTTGTAGCAATCCCTGGGCATATTCAATATTGGAGCTCAGCTCCTGATGCTGGAACTGGGGTTCTGAATGACACTACCTTTCCTTGAGGAAGGAATCACCCAGTCCTATTCTTGGAGCTTCATATGATTGTCTGCTCAGTGGAAGTAAAGGTCAGTAAGTTTATTTATTTCAGAGCTCTGCAAACCTGGCTGGGTGGTTTTCACAAGCCCAGTGCATCCCACCAGACTGTGCAGCATTATTTATAACACAGAAATTCAGAGTGGGTAACTTCCCAGGTACAGTCCCTTTACTAGGGCTGGTTAGTCATTTCCACACAAGTTCCGTAACCCAGAGGTCTTTTTGACATGCAGATGTGATTTTAGTATTATAATGAGCAAAGTTAATCTACAGGATACATAGACCTTGAGTGTTGTCACAGAATCCAAGAATATGCTGAGCTGGAAGGGACCCACAAAGATCATCGAGTCCAACTCGCAGCTCTGCACAGGACCACCCTCAAGAGTCACACCCTGTGCCCCAGAGGATCATCCAAACACTCCTGGAGCTCTGGCAGCCTTGGGGCTGTGCCCACTGCCCTGGGGAGCCTGCTCAGTGCCCACCACCCCCTGGGGGAAGAACTTTTCCCTGAGATCCATCCTAACCCTTCCCTGACACAGCTCCAGCCATTCCCTGGGTGCTGTCCCAGGTCCTCATGGAGCAGGGCTCAGCGCCTGCCCCTCCTCTGCCCCTCCTGAGGAAGTTGCACCTGCAATGAGGTCTCCTCCAGCTGAACACACCAAGTGCCCTCAGTGTCCTCACACGCTGCCCCTCCAGGCCCTCCCCCATCTTTGTTGCCCCCTTTGGAAAGTCTCCAATGGCTTCAGCCCTTCCTTACATTGCAGTGCCCCAGACTGTCCCCCCATTGCAGGTGAGGCTGCCCCAGAGCAGAGCAGAGCAGGACAATCCCCTCCCTTGGCCATGCTGGGCCTGATGCCCCCAGGACAGGGATGGCCCTCCTGGCTCCAGGGCACTGCTGACTCATGCCCAGCTGGCCACCAACCAGGACCCCCAGGGCCCTTTCCTAGCACTGCTTTCCAGCATCTCATTCCCCCTCTGTCTGCACATCTGGGGTTGCCCCATCCCAGGGGCAGAATCCGGCACTTGCCCTTGTTGCCCTTCCCATGGTTGGTGATTCCCAGCCCTCTGCTCTGTCCAGGTCTCCCTGCAGGGCCTCCCTGCCCTCCAGGGACTCCACAGCTCCTCCCAGTTGGGGACTTTGGCAAACTTGCTCCGTGTCCCTTCCAGTGCTGCATCCAAGTCACTGATGGAGGTGTGGAAGAGCACAGGGCCCAGGATGGAGCCCTGTGGAACCCCACGAGTGACAGGTCACCAGTCTGATGTCACCCCAGCCACTGTCACCTCTGTGCCCGACACATGAGCCAGTTGCTCACCCATCACATGATGTTTATCCAGATGTGGACTGGACAACTTGTCCAGAAAGATCCTGAGAGAGTCAGGATTGAAAGCTTCACTGAAGTCCAAAAACATCACACCAGCTGGTTTCCCTTGATCAACCAGGGGGCTTACCGTGTCATAGAAGTTAAAAATGTATTCATATACATACATCAACATCTTGGTAAACTCCATCCCTAACGCTTGTTAGTTCCAGGTTGTCCATGACTAGGGGATGCTCCTTCTGCCTGTTCCACTGATCAGGTTTCCTTTCTTGCCCATTAGGCTTGAAAGTATACAAAGACTTCACAAAGATCATCCTGCCTTAAGATAATCTTGACATATTCCACATTTTGCAACAGCATGGGAGGCTCCAGACCATGCTGGGGTTCAGTTCAGAAGCAATGAAGGTGGCAGGTCTGCTGTGCATGCCCAGTGTTCTCAGCCCTGGGGATGGCAGCTCTGCCTTTGCTGAGGGGCAGCAGAGGGAGCACCTTGGAAGCAACTGTAGTTCCTGTGGTGAGGTTGATCAGGCCATCCTGGCTGCCTCAAGCATCAGTGTAACCCTGCACAGGTGCCAGCACTGTGATAGTACCAGGAGAACACAGCCCCCAGAGCCCCTCAGAGCCAGCATCTTGCTTCCAAGGGCCATCCCACCTGTCCCTGTCAGGGGCCATCCCACGTGTCCCTGTCAGGGGTCATCCCACGTGTCCCAATAAGGAGCTATCCTGACTGTCCCTACTGTGTATTCCCCTTCCAGGGGCCATCCCACCTGTCCCTGTCAGGGGCCATCCCACCTGTCAGGGGACATCCCACTTGTCAGGGGCCATCCCACCTGTCCCTGCCAGGAGCCATCCCACCTGTCCTTGCTGCCTGTTCCCTCTCCTGGCTGCTGCTGGCACCGGCTTTCACGAGGCCACAGGGTGAGCCTGATCAGTGACCCGCTGGGATGAGCCAAGCTGGCTTGTTTTGCCAGGTTAGGCTGAATCTGGATCACATCCACATCACCTCACAAACAGCAGTGCTGGTGCAGATGTGAGTGGCAGCAGCTGGGGCAGGGAGTGAGGCTCTGCTCACGGCAGCAGTGCTGGCTTAGAGAGCTTGGGGAACTATAATATTCTCCTCCCCTCTTTCCCAGCACGTTAACTGGGATGTCAGCTTCTCAGGAGGGCAGTAGCAGCAGCTTTAATGGCCCTGAAACTCCACAGTAGTCCTTAGAAATCTTTCATATGTTCTTAAATGTCAGGCCTCAGGGGGCCAATGGAATCACCTGCCTGGACTTCCTTTCCACAGGCATCCCAGATCCCTGTGCCTGCAGCCAGTCTTTCCCGAGGTGTTCTTCCTCACCACAGCTACCTGCTGAAAGGGCTTTAACTGTGTCTGACAATGTATTTTGTGAACAAGTTGTTCTGACATGGGGCTGGATGTTGAACAATGCAGGGAACTGTGGATCTCTGTCAGGGAAATGCTGCATTTCATTTCCTTCTTGTGCCTGAGGTGAATTCCAGGCAGGAAGGTTAAAGCTAGTTCTGCTGCTTCCTATTTGCTAAGCTGTTCTCTGTGGATTAGACTCAAAAACATATTAAGTACTGTTGTTAACAGCCAATTTTTTGTGAGAAGGTGATGGAGGAAAATGATTACATTTTTCTGAATGCTCTTTGCCATTAATGAGTTACAATCATTAAAGGTGATGAATCTCAAGAAGCTCTACAGTGTGCAGTTGTGCAGAGAAGAGGCTCTTGCTACCAGCAGAGTCTCTCAGTGGTGTGACGTGGTCTGTCAATCACAGTAGGCACTTTCTGACTCAGAGCTGTGTGATAAATACTGACACTCACCTGGGTTTGTGAGCTCTACCTAATGATGCACAGGAGGATTCTGGCACACTACAGTCAGAGAAAGTTATTGTCCTTCCTAAGATTCCTCTGCCTGTCACTGTTCCATCATTCTCTAAGCAGCACCAAGCCCTTTCCCTGCAGTGTGGCTGTTCACAGCTGCCCCAGGGCACAGCACAGCACAGCACAGCACAGCACAGCACAGCACAGCACAGCACAGCACACTGCCTTCCATGGCACGTGGAGCCTGAAGGGTTACCTGTGCACCTCAACTTCAATTTCAACTCTAAAGGAATTCCCTCAGTCAGAGCTCTAGCAATTTATTGTCCTTCATGAACACTTTTGCTGTCCTTAAGTTCCTCCACTCACCTCTGCTTACTGGGCTGTGTGGATGTTATAGATCTTCCATGTGGAACTGCTCTGGGGAGAGCATCTTAATCAGCAACAGGCAGTCCCAGGGACAAGGCAGCAGAGTTAGAATCATAGAATCATAGAATCATAGAATTGATTGGGTTGGAAAAGACCTCCAAGATCATCGAGTCCAACCTTTGGTCCAACTCTAGTTCATTTACTAGATCATGGCACCCAGCGCCACGTCCAATCTGTGTTTAAAGATCTCTAGGGATGGTGAATCCACCACGTCTCTGGGCAGCCCATTCCAATGCCTGATTACTCTCTCTGTAAAAAATTTTTTTCTGATATCCAAGTTAAATTTCCCCTGGCAGAGCTTAAGCCCGTGCCCCCTTGTTCTATTGCTGAGTGCCTGGGAGAAGAGACCAACCCCCACCTGGCCAGAACTTCCCTTCAGGTAGTTATAGACAGTGATGAGGTCACCTCTGAGCCTCCTCTTCTCCAGGCTAAACAACCCCAGCTCCCTCAGCCTCTCCCCATAGGACTTGTGCTCCAGTCCCTTCTCCAGCCTCGTTGCTCTTCTCTTCTCAGTTGGGTTGGAAGAGACCCCTGAGATCATCAAATCCAACCCTTGATCCAACCCCACTGTGACCACCAGCCCAGGGCACTCTGTGCCCTGGGCTGGTGGTCACAGTGGGGTTGGATCAAGACAAGGTGGATTCTCTGTCCCTGGAGGTGTTTAAGAGGACACTTAGTGCCACATCCAGTCCCTTCACCAGCCTTGTTGCTCTTCTCTGGACCCGCTCCAGCATCTCAATATCCTTTCTGAACTGAGGGGCCCAGAACTGAACACAGTACTCAAGGTGTGGCCTCACCAATGCAGAGTACAGAGGAAGGATCACTTCCCTGGCCCTGTCTCACTGCCAGTATCCTGTCACTGAAACCACTAAAGGGGCCCAGAAACTTGCTGTCACATGTGTTGTAACACATTGGGGACCATCAGCAATGGCCTCAGGTGTGTTGGCAATCAGGGGGCTGAACAGCACAGAAGGATCAGAAAGGCTATGATGATATTTAATGTACAGAATAAATTATAAAATAAGTTTCTCATTATTTGTAATAATAATTATTTTATCAATAAATTATATGTAATGGGCCTCCTGATTTGGCCTTAATCATGTCTTCTCCCTTACCTGCAGGGCTGACTTTGAGTTTACCATTCCAAGAGGCTGGAGGGAGCAGCTGTTACAGGGAGGAGATAAGGGACCACAAAGCAAGGGCCAGGACGGAGCAGTCAAGAGGAGTTTAAGGGAAGAAGAAATGGAAAACAAGGGGGGACAAGGGAACAATCCTTCCCTGAAAGTGCTAAAACATGTTGGAGAAGAGCAATGGTGGGGCTGGGTGCATGTGCACACGGAGAATGAGAGAGGAGACACACCGAGCACCAGCACGTGGACACAGCAACAAGCACAGTCTGTGAGTTTGGGGGAGGGCAGAGGCACAGAAAGGAGAGAGTGGGCAATTCCAAAGCCCTACTGGTAGCATAAACATCCAAGCTGGAAGCTGCAGGTTAAATCTTTCCTGAATTTTCCACTTTTCAGGCTTTAGACACAGACACCTTTATGACTTCTCCTGGTATTTTTCCCTTGCCACAATTCCTCCTCTCCTGCAGGGATGATGTTCTGTGCAGACCACTCTGCAGCCAGACCCTCTGTGTCTAACTCACCAGGGAACCAATTTTCCACGTGTTTTCTTAATTTGTGTATTTCTGTCCACTTTCAAAAGCCTTTCCATGCACAGCACAGGGATCCTGGGGTTGTTACAGTCCCAAGATTATGGATTTAACCTCTCCAGGCCGCCTCCGAGGTCATTAACTTTTAAACAAAGGCATTTAGATATTTGATCTTCCAGTCCTAATGTCCCATCAGTGCATAATTTTCTTTCAAACATTATCATAGCACATGCTTTTCCTGCTTCCATGGTTGATGAACCTGTGCTTTTATGTTTTAAAATGTAACTACACAGGTTCATCAACCATCTTCAAATATTCTAAATATATAAAGTCTCATAACAACCTCTCATATCTTTCTCATCTCAGCCACATGAAGAATCAAAATCAACTCAACAAGCCCAACATTTGCTGGGGAGAGCCTCCTCCTTCTGAAAAACAAACACGGCTTTAGACCAGGGCAAAAGGATAAATCTTGCAACTTTGATCTTCTCTCTGCTCACTCTCAAATTTCTAAGTGCAGATTTAAAATTATATTCATTTTCCTTTTTAACCACCTGCTCCTGCTTCTGCAGAAGAAAAGTCAAAGGAGTCTCATGATCACATGAGCAAAGAGGATCTGTCCATGTTACCTGAGACAAGCAGGGCTGGAGCATTCCAGCTAACAAGAGGAAAAACAGTCTGTATGGGTATTCCAGGATGTTCTGGAGATCATGATAAAGAGAAACCCAGTTGAAAAAAGCTCAGTTCAGGTCCAGCAGGTCTTATTAACTCTGGTTCTGTGCCAATATAGAAGAGGAGTGCCAGCTGGCCCCCTCAGCAGTGTGAGTGTCTTTGCCGGTGCCCCATTTCTGAAAGGGCCCTGTATGTACCCCCGGAGCCGGGGCGGCTCTGGCACTGCCTCCTGTCTCATGCACTCCATCAGGACTTGAAGCACAGATCAGTGATAACATATACCTTGGAGCCCTGCTGGATGTGGATTGACTCCTTCCAGAGCTTTCTTGGATGTCTCTGCACTGCTCTGAGCAGAACTCCGAGTTCCAGCAGTGTGGTGAGGGGCCGTCTGACCGCAGGGGAAACCCGGCTTTGCTGATTCCTTCTCTGGCTGGAGCTGAAGGAAAAGGGCATTTCTGAGGTTGAACTGGGAGTTCATAATGAATTTGGCATACTCTTCTTTTGCACAATTTTTCTCCTTTTCATACAGAGTGTATCAGGACACTTTGAGACTGAGTCCACCCTTTGGAAGACATTACAAGCTGTAAAACGACTTTTGACAGAAGTTAATTATATTTTAGCAACATAAAGATGCTTAGTCCTTCCCATAAGACTCAGTCTGAGGTGTCAATGTGCAGACATTTTTCTATTGCCATTTCTCAGGATAATTGCTTTTGAAAAATATGAAATGAAGATATATTTTTCAATAAAAGTACAATCTTTACAATGCATTATGGACCTTGAAAGGTTTGGCAAGTATGAAGATCAATTCCGTGATCTGGAATTCCTTGGCTAGGGGTGCAAAGCAGTCCTTGCTCTGGTCTCCAGCAGGGAGTTACCCCTCTCCTGCACCAGTGCTGCAGGAGGAAAAGCAGACATGAAGCAGAACAGGCTGCTCCGTGCTGCACCTCGCTGAGTTTGGTGAAGCCCGACAAGCACAACCTGAGCTCCATGGCTGGACTATTCAGGGGGTGTAGAAATAGGACCTGGTTATTTTTTCCAAGCTTCTATATCCTAGTGGCTGCTGCTACTGTTAAATATGATAAACTCCTATTTGTTCACATTAGCTGGCCATCAATACTCCCTGTTTGCCGGGGCAAGCCCAGGACGTTCCCCTCCCCACCTGTCAAACCTGGAGTGTGCTTTGGCACCCTGCCACCAGAGTCCCAACGACTTGAGCAGACTGCCTCAGGAACAAGACATCCCAGTACTTAAGCTGCCTCTGTTTCTTGAGCTTTTCTTCCCATCTGTCTGCTTTCTGAAGAAGAAAGTGTTTGCTGGTCAGAGAGGTTTTCCACTTGCGCCTCTTTCAGCTTTCCATTACGGCTCCGAGGTTATATGGGGTGCAGGGCTATACACTGTGCTGTACTATATGCAGAGGTGTTCAGACTTAATTTATTCCCTTCTCCTGGATAAAGATTATTGCAGCTGTGTGTTTTGGAAAACTATCAATGAAGGGAGTTCAGCTCATACAACACACTTTCAATAGGGTACTGTACTCTATATTTCCAGGTTCTGTTTTAATTACACTTGCATATTACCTTGGAGGAAGCTGAAATCTGGAAAATGTTTTCTCATATACCATGTCTTAAACCTTCCTGACCTTCTGTTTTATACCAAGTACTTTTATGTTTGTGATGAAAACCATATAATATGGGGCAAGGTCTGGCTATCTTGGATAATCTACCAGGGACACGCTGTCACCCCCCAGCAAAGACGGAGCAAGTCTCACTGAGAAATGTCCCCATTGTCCCTCATCCCACCAGCAGTCAATCCTTCTTCCCTCCCTTCACATGGCTCCCAACAGGAGCCACCAGAGGTGTATTCACAGAATCACAGACTATTCTGATTTGGAAGGACCCACAGGGATCATCAAGTCCAATTCTTAAGTCAATGGCCCACACAGGGGATTGAACCCATGACCTTGGCATTATTACAGCCAAGTTTTAACCAACTGAGCTATTCAAGGTGGCCCCGTGCTGTGAATAAAGAATGTGGTGGCCCTGTCCTGTGGCAGTGAGAGACTCCTGCTGCTCCAAAGAGCCTCGAGGGGATGGCTCAGGCACTGCCAATGTACTGCCCATATCCTGAGAAAACAAGGAAAGATCCAGCCTTATGAGGGGGGCTGTGTCCAGCAGGGCACTCCCACTGCTTCCCAAAGGCTGAGGAGCTGGAGGAGCCCAGGAACACCTGGGGTGTCCTGCCAGGCCAGGGAAGTGAGCACTGCTCTGGGGTGTCTGGACTGGCTGCACAGGAAACCACAGGGAAGAAAAGCCATCCCAGTGTCCAGAATTAAACCCTCCTCAAGACAGCTGGCTCAGGGCAGGGAGAGCAGGGAACTTTGGCATGGCAAGTGTCTTCTGGCCAGGAAGAAGCAGCTACAAGCAGGTTGCAAGCAGGTTACAGAGGTGCCTGTGGACCCACAGCAAGAGGTGCAAACCTCTGTCAGCAATCCAAGGGTGTGTGCTTCTCAGGCCTGACAGCAGAACAACATCTGCAGGAGTCAGGTGTGTCTGGTCCAGAGCAGCTTTCAAACAACCTTTAAATCTGTGCCAAAGAGAGCACATCTTGATCTTCACATCATTGGGATGTCTGGAGTATGTCCTGGTACAAAAGGTTTTAGTAAATATGTGTGCCCAGCTCTTGAAGGCCAGCACTTCAGCATTCCAGAAGC
This sequence comes from Pithys albifrons albifrons, assembly GCF_047495875.1. Lineage (NCBI taxonomy): Eukaryota > Metazoa > Chordata > Aves > Passeriformes > Thamnophilidae > Pithys > Pithys albifrons. The sequence goes on from NC_092475.1 coordinate 14,211,659, forward strand.
ACAGATTGCTGTTGTGTCCTTCTCCTATGACTTCTTGAGGAGCTCCCTCCTCCTGCAGGCAGGGGATGGTGGAGAGCCCTTCAGCCTGGGACAGTGGGCTCTGCTCCAGGGAGTAACACTGGCAAAGCTCCTCAGGTTCCACCTTTACTTGTCTCAATGCCTCACCTTAAAAAGCAAAGTAACTTTTACTTCATAATGAGTAACAGGAATTACATAAATCTGGTCAAGCAGGAACGTTTCAGTGGCACTAAACCGCTTTTTAACTCAGCTGTAAACAAGGATTTTCAGCTATGAGGCAAGAACTTATAAAATGGAAAGTTTTTCATTGGAAAGCCATGATTATGGAAAAGCAGCATTGGTCATCACAGAAGGCTGAGTCTGAACTCCTACCATGATGCTGGAGCTGAGAAGGAAAGCTCAACCCTGGACTAAAAAGGTCAAAATCCTGTAAAATTAGAAAGTGGTGCCTCTGTGGCGTTGATGAGACTGTTACTGCAACATTAAGTGAGTCCTGGTGTGTACATACTAAAACCATTTGGAGAAGTGAGAGACTAAAAAAAAACAACCAAGAAATAAAAATCTGGCAAGAAAGGTGCACAGCAAAAGCAGAACCAAGTCAATCAACCTCTTTCACAGAAAATGAGAGAAAAAAGTCATCACAGTCTGCACAGGTAGAACAATGCCCATGGGAGTAAGTTTTTTCATGCAGCAGACAAAGAAGCCAATTCAGTAATCCAAAGTGGAAACTGGACAGTAGGCAGAAATAGCTGCTTATTAATAAATGAAGTGCTAATATTCCCAAAATTAGTTTAAAGCTGAATGTGGTGAGCTTTTTAAATCTTTCGGTCTTTAAATCACTCCTGGATCTCTCTTTCCAAATACATAATACTCAGCTATTGCATGGCGTCATTTAATCCCAAGGAACTTTAAAAATAGGCTTTAAAAAGGAAATAGATGGGGAAACAGAGACCACATTGGACAGTTGTGCTCTTCTAACAGAACAGTGGCCAACCCCAGGGAAGTCCTACTGGTTTGGGCCAGGAGGTCCCCCTGCATTAGTTCAAGCCAGGTTTTGGGCCTCATACAAAACACACGAATTGTTTTGCCAGGTCAGACCATGGAGCTCATCTCCTGTGGAGAACAGCAGATCCCTACAAAGAAAATAAGGACAGGACAAATGTTCAGCAAGGGTCTCTGGGCACAGCTTCTGAGCTTCCAGCTACCACAGGCTCAGAAAGTCCCATGGCCTCATGGTCAGCAGCTTTGTATGGATTTTTCTTCCATTTTTTAAACATACATGTATTTTAGCATCCCAGCCAGGGTGTGCTCAGGAATTCTGCAGATGGGTTACCCTGGGGGAATCAGTGTCTTTCTGCTTGCTTGAAACCTGTCCTGAACTGCCATCATCGGTGCACTGTGGTTCTTGTTCAGGAGAAAACCTACTCCCAGCTCACATTCTTATCCTTCATCACTTGTCCTTCTTACCCCAGTCACCTCTCATTGAAGAGGTCCACTCTAATTACTGCTCTCACAGAAGCTGTTCCACACTGCCAGTCCCTCCTACCATCCTTCTCCAGCTCTGCTGTATCCCAGAGTGTTTGAGTTGTGTCAATCCCTGTAGTGCCTGTATTTTGTTTTCTCACTTGTTCTCTATTTCTCTCCCAGTCATTCCTAAAGTTGTGTTTGCTTCCCTCATTGCAGTAAAAACTGAGCTGACACTTCAGGGACTCAGATTTTTTCACCTGAGGTAAGCAGGACTCATCAGACCAAATGACTGTCCTTGTTCTTCCTGCCTTTATTGCCTGTGAATTAAATTGCCATCCTTCAACCACGCTGGGAGATTCAGTTGGGATCAACAGACCCATAATTTCCTTATAATTGCCAGGTCAGCACACTCACCCTTCATAGTACAGAATTAAATTCCTTTTCTCCTGAGTCTCCCAAACCTCTGGAATTTCCCCAGAATTCCAAGATTTATTAAAAATCAGTAGGCTTATTGGTGCAGGTTTAATGTTTTAAAACTCTGACAACACCAGCACATGCTCCTCATCACTTTCTTATCTTACTGGCATGGGGAATATTTCATTACTGTTGCAAGAATTGAATTATTTCTTATGGCTTTTTCTCTTACCAAAAACATTATAGTGTTTTGGGAGACAGATAGCTCCACTGTGTTTTGAGATAAAGAGCAGGCCATTGTTCTGGGGTTCCAAAGAATCAATTTGTGTTTAACATTTTTATACTACACAAAGATTCCATCTTATGTTTTCTGGAGCTTACTGATCAAATGGTGTTATGCTGCTGCCAGTCACTCAAGTCCTTTCTTTCTCTCCTCTCTCCCTCCCCACACTCGGGGTTTCTCAGTGTTTCTCATCCAGCAGCTGCTCCCACAGCAGCACCTACACCACCAGGCTGTTCCTAACCCAGCTGCTTTCCCAAGGACTCGGCAGTAAAAGGAGCCAGTTAAAGATATTAAGCTCTTAGAGGGTGTCCAAAGGAGGTCAGTGAGGATGGGGAACAGCCTGGAGGGGCAGCGTGTGAGGACACTGAGGGCACTTGGTGTGTTCAGCTGGAGGAGACTGAGGGGAGACCTCACTGCAGGTGCAACTTCCTCAGGAGGGGCAGAGGAGGGGCAGGCACTGAGCTCTGCTCTGTGGGACCAGAGACAGCACCCAGGGAATGGCCTGGAGTTGTGTCAGGGCAGAGTCAGGTTGGTTCTCAGGAAGAGGCTCTTCCCCCAGATGGTGGTGGGCACTGAGCAAACTCCCCAGGGCAGTGGGCACAGCCCCAAGGCTGCCAGAGCTCCAGAAGGGTTTGGATGATGCTCTGGGGCACTGGGGGTGACTCTTGGGGATGGTCCTGTGCAGGGCTGAGGGTTGGACTCAACGATCTTTGTGGGTCCCTTCCAACTCGCCATGTTCTGTGATTTTGTGAAATGTGCAAGAATTTAGTACAAGTCCTTCCTCGGGGTCAGATCAACTACTCCCCAAAGGGCATTCAGGGGGAGGTGTCTGTCTCAGTTTCACATTGTAGGGTGCAGGCAGGAATGTGACTTTCCCAGTAGCAGTGGGAAACACGAGGAGTTCCCCGTCTTGGTGCCTCCAGCCAAGTAGTATAGCAGGGAAAAGGAACTGGGCCCAAGCTCTCATCATCTTGACAATTAAAAAGCCCCAACAAAACCAGGGGCTGTTGTGTTTAACAGGAGCCTCTCCTCTCCTTTTTCTCCCTAGACAGTAAGACCCTCTCATGCCTGCAGCTGCATCCCAGCAGGACAGAGGGCCCAGCTGCTGGTCCCATTCCCAGTGAGGAGGCTCATCTGGGGCACTGTCCCTGCTGCCCCTCACCAGCTCCTGCTCAGCACAGAGGCTTCAGGTCACTCTCCCAGGGCCTGGCTCTTCCCTCTCACTGTTGGGGAAGCTGCTTATTTTAGTGCCCTGAATCAGCTGCTGGAGCCAAAGGCTGTTGTGAAAAGCATCAAAATGGCAAAATTAAACACTTTGTAAAGTCCAGAGCTACATAATCAGTCTTTTTAAGCCCAGGCTGCTTCTAGCTTGGAGAAAACAGACTTCTTGTGCCTATGGCCCAGCAGTGACATTTGTGATCCACCTGGAAGTCTTGTAAATGAAAGTCCCTCATCATCCACACTCAGGTTTCCCAGCTCTGTTGCTTTGGACTTCCCACAACAGCACACATGGCCACAGTCAGTGTTGTGCTGAACCTACTCCTGTTTCTGGCTATTCAATGCCACTATAGGGAGTTCTTTGCCTTTGCTGAGCTACAGAAATATTGTCTGAGCAAAGGTGTCGAATGGGACCAGAGCAGAGACCATCCTCTTGTGCTGGGGGCAGTTCTGGGCCCCTCACAACAAGAAAGATATTGAGGGGCTGGAGCGTGTCCAGGGCAGGGAGTGGAGCTGGGAAGGGGCTGGAGCAGCAGGAGAGGCTGAGGGAGCTGGGGGGGGGTTCAGCCTGGAGAAAAGGAGGCTTGGGGGGGGTACCTTCTGGATCTGCAATCCCTGCCAGGAGGGGGGAGCCAGGGGGGGTCAGGCTCTATTCCAGGGAACAGGGACAGGAGGAGAGAGAATGGCCTCAAGTTCTGCTGGGAGAGGTTTAGGTTGGATATTAGGGAAAATTTCTTCCCTGAAGGGGTGGTCAGGCCCTGGCACAGCTGCCCAGGGCAGCATTGGAGTCATCATCCCTAGAGGTGTTCAGAAAATATATGGATGTGGCACTTGGGGACATAGTTTAGTGGTGAACCTGGAAGTGCTGGACTCGATGGCCTTGGAGGCATTTTCCAACCTTAAAGATTCTGTGGCTCCGTAATTCACCAGCCTGCTCTTGCTCTAAGCCTTTGACATCACCTGGGGCAGAGGTCTGAGGAAAGCCCTGGAAGCCACTAGCACGAGAAGGACAGACAAGTGGAAAGAAAGAATTTCTTCTTGCACCAAGTCCTGAGAAAAAGTTGGGGGTTTTCCTGGTAGGCATGTAGGCAGACTCAGAGAATCATTTCAGTTGGAAAAGGCCTCTGAGATCATCGAGTCCAACCTGTTCCAAATTCCCACCTTGTCACCCAGCCCAGAGCACTCAGTGATGCATCCAGCATTCCTTGGACACCTCCAGGGATGGGGACTCCACCCTGTCTCTCAGCAGCCCCTTCCAAAGCCTGACAACCCTTTCCATGAAGAAATTCCTCCTGATGTCCAACCTGGCACACCTTGAGTCTGTGTCCTCTCATCCTGTCACTGGCTCCCTGGGACATGTCTGCTCCCCCCAGGAGCGCTGCCACCCACCCCTCTCTGTCCCATGTGGGTGTATGTCCACTCCTCAGTCACTCCTGCCTTTGGTCCATCTTATTCTTCACTCTTTGCCCAGTCTCAGCCCCTGCTGCCCTCCCCTGCTGCGGGGCTGCCTCACCCCAGAGCTGCTCGGCCTCAGGTTGTCTCTCCCAAGCCACGTTCCCTTGGAGCTCCCCCTCCTGCAGCGTGTGCTTCTCCCCACGCTGCCCTCAGCCCTCCGTCCTCCCTGCTGGGTTCCTGTAACCTGATCACCAACCCCAGGACTTCACGACTTCTTTGCCATCTGAAGTTTATGAGTCTTATTACACCTCTGCAGAAAAGAGAGCTCTGGGGAAGACATCCACCCCCTTCTCTCAGCATGGGGAGGACACAGGTTGTGTTTCTCTTTCAAAATTTCTGGAGAAAGATTAATGTTTTGAAGGCATTTGCATGAACAAACTGAAAGGTGTCCGGTTTTCTCCATTAAAGGCTTATTTCTGACTTTATGCCATGATCAAAGGTGTCCTGTCAAAACAGGCAGACAGAAACTGGATGTGCAGAAGCAACATCTTCATTTTAATTCAATTTAATTGATTTCATGGCATTTTTCTGGCAGTTTGATGGGCAGAGGGTGCTCAGCCTGGATTCCTGAATGGCAAAGCATGGCTCGAGATACTACACCACAGAGATTCCTGGAGAAAAATGTGAAAAGAGCATTTTCTGTACCCTAGCAGAGGGTCAGCCAATTAATCAGTGTTATTGTTAATGGAGTAATTTTTTCTTGACAGCTGTACCCTTCAGAATGACATCAGGGGAAAATGAATCCATTTGTATTACTTCAGCTGCCCAAATCATTGCAGAAAGTTGAAACTCGTTCTGAAAAATAACAACCAGGAAAACAGGGACATCAGTGAACTCGGATTGACACAATAAATGGGCTTTTCTGAGCACTCAGCAAAGTGCATTTACTGCTCTGTATTTACTGGTTTGGTTTTTTTTTTTTAAAAGTTAAGATTATTGTTTATTAACTTTGTTGAGAAGCAATGAAATCTCCTGCAATTTTATTTTTAAATATCATTTTACTACCCAACAGCAACAGTAAATCCATAAAATAACACATGATTGACCAGGACTATGGAGTTAAAAAAAATATTGTTTGCTTTGTACATTCTTATTAGTCTTGGCTAAGATGTTATAAAAGCAGTATCTTTTAACACCTTTTATTATACAAGGGTCAAGGGGTTTTTATGTTTCTTAAAGAAAGCTTCAAATAGCCCACATAGAGGGTTCCTGCATCTTTCATATGGCTGCTGTATAAACAAGCCCATTTTACACAGGAAATGACATAACCATGTAAAAGTGTACATGGAGTTTAGGCACATATTCAAACACTAATGGGAATGCATTGTTTTCAATGGCATACTTTTATGTTTACCTATTGAGCTTAGTACCCATATTTTAGCCAAATACAACAAAAATTATCCACACATACCTGTCTTATAGTGTACTGCTTATTTGAAATTTGGACCTTCACAAAGACTCTCGTGGGACAGATAATGACCCTAGAAAGTAAATACAAATGAGGCATTCTCAGTGAGAGAGTGAAACCTGCCATCATAAAGGTGGAAAGCTGAACTTTTAACCTGTATTGCTTTACAGCTCAGGTTTCTCTGCCTTTCTGCCATCCAGCTGCTCACACCAACTCACCCATGGGAAGAAAGCTGTAACAATGATTTAGGGTGTCTATCTTTGCACATTATATAATGACCAGGCTAAAGAAAGCACTGCCAGACTCCTGCAGTCATGGAATCACAGAAAAGGTTGAAAAAGACCTCCAAGATCATCAAGTCCAACCTCTGACCAAGCACCACTATGTCCACTAAACCACATTGCCAAGTGTCACATCTACTCGTGTTTTGGACACTTCCAGGGATGGTGACTCCGCCACTTCCTCAACCAAAGTCAAGGTCCTCTGTTTCTCTTCCCTTTCTCTGCTGTGTGTCAGTCCCAGACTGGGCTTTCTCCCTAAGCCTCTGGTTCTGGAGGGCAGCGAGGGCTGAGTGAAGCCCACCTGGGTTGTGCTGTTGTGCTCATTGGTGACATTCACAAGTCCTGGGAAGTTTTGATCCATGTTTGGGTTCTCTTGCCAGAGAACTGAAACTGTAGATTTACATATAATGTCTTGGCAAGATTGGCAATGATTTGTGGGCAGATATTGAAGGAATATGGAGAATTCTGAGAAAATCCTGACAGCTCACTGTGGCAGCATCTTTTTGTTGATACTGAAATTTCAGGAGAATTAAAAATAACAAACTGCTTTGAAAAGAGCAGTGAAAGAGGTCACTCCCTTCAACACTGTAGATTTAAGTGATCACAACCACTCAGTAAATACCTTATAATGAATTACAGAGACAGAAATCTGTGTCAGGTGATCCCAATGCCTCCAACAATGTACCAATAAAGCACTTACAGGCAAGTACACATTTACACCATTGGGAAAGTCAGAATAAAATAGTGTTGAACTGGAATCCCCAAAGTTACCAAACAATTTCATAATGCAATGCAAAATGATACTCTGGACATCACAGCACTGGTTTATAACTATTGATATAAACCAAGAATACTCAGTTTAGGAGTTATAATGCTCACCAATATGAACTCCTCACTGTGGGCTGAACCAAAGCTGAGCAGTGCCAGGACTGTCCCTTCTGGATGTCACCACATCTGAGCTCCAGCCAAGCAATGTGGACGTCTCGTTGCCTCCTACGCTGAACACTCAGGCTGAAATTGCTTCTGTTTTGGCCAAACCCAATTCTGAAGTGGTAATAATCCACCATAATTCCAGCATTTCAACGTAGTTTTGAATTTGTTTTAACTGATATTAAAGACCTGCTAGTGGTTTGGGTTTTTGTTTTCCCTTCTAGATATAACTACCACTGAGCAGAACTTGGGGTTTTGAACCATTACCAAGACTTTAGTTTTCTTTTAATTTCTCGTCAGATAATTTTTCCTGTTTGCTTTGGGATAATTGCAAATTCTTAGTGTATTTTTCCATTTAGATGCTGATACATACTTGATTTAAATACCATTTACCTGAACCTTTACCTTGCTTTATTCATGCACTGAGGCATTCACACAAGGACAGGAAGCAAGAACCTCAGACAGGTTTATACCTACTGGGTTTTACAAACTTCCAACCTCACCAGGACCTTCAGGCTTGTCACCAGCTCTGCAGTGTGAGCTGAATAGGAGTTTTCCTCCTCAGATTTCCAAACTATCATGCCTTGTGTATAACACCAGTGTTACTTTTCCTCAGAGCTGTTGCAGTATCTGACAAATCCAGCTGGAACTGAAGCAAAATTCAGGCAGTTCTAATCCCAGGAGTTCAGTTGTCTGTTAAGGCAACTTAGATTTGCTTCAAGTGTATTTAAGTAGGCAGAATTTGCTATTTTATAGTGATCACCCTGAGCCATCAAGGAATGTTGCTGTGTGGTTGGTACATGGCATGGCACAGCTGTGTCTGCCATGCATCAGAGCAGAGATTTCCCAGGGAACGTGCCAACATCATTCCCAGAGAGTGCCCAGGGAGCACCACTCTCACATAAAGAAGAAAGGAGACAACCCTTTGTCACGATCATCTAGTCAACCTCCCCAGGAGGCAGCTGAAGCCAGTGCAAGGCAAAGGATCTTTAAAAGCTGCAAGGCAGTCACCTGAAAACAGTCAAGAACAGGGAAAGAACTGCTTGAACAGATCGGGCAAAAAAAGCCTGAGCTGCCCTCTTGGCTGTGGACTTGGCAGGAGAATGTTTTCTTTCCTACTGTAGCAATGGTAAATCATAATCAGGTTTAGTAAAGCTTAGACTTGTTGTTTTGAAAGCCTTCTGAGACTGGCTGGATAAGCAGTTAGAGCAAGAGTCAGGAACTGGTGGGGAATAGTGCTGGGCCTGGCCTGAGACTCCACCAGGATGAGGGAGAGCAGGGCCTGGGAAGTGCACACTGAGAGTCCAGAAGGGAGATGGATGGAGGATCCCTGGGGACAGCCCTGACCCACAGAGCAGAGCCATAAGATGCCAGGATTTCTCATGCACAGGTTACAAGAGTGCCCCTCATTCCAGGCAGGTGGGGGACCTGCCCTCCTGGGCACCTCAGTCTGCACAAGGCAGTGCCAGCCCCTGCAGGCAGGAACCCCTGGGCTGAGCTGGCACAGACACCACACACCAAACCTCCCTGCGGTGCTGCTTGTGCCTTGCCGAGCTGTGGGTGAGGGTGTCCCACAGCATCCCTGCCCAGGGGAGCCCCAGGCAGACATCTGGCAGCAGGGCCCCCTCCCCAGGCATTTTAAGCTGGTTAAAGACTCAGGTGCCCAGAGAGTTCAGGAGGAAGGGCAGAGCTTCGTAGCACAGTTTATGGCAGGAATTGCCTGAGCTGCAATTGAGCAAGAATTTAGGATGGTTTGCTGCTGGTGTGAGCAGCCCAGAAGGATGTCAGGGGCCATACCCTGCTCCCTGCCACTGCCCACACTGGTGGTGCTTTGCAGAGGAGAGGCAGACCCCAGAAATCTTACAACTTGATGGTCTAAGCACTTATGTTTTATGCTATTGATAGACTCCTTCAGTAATTTCTGATGATTCATATGACCTTTCTGGTCCATCTGCTGTTGAGCATTTGGATCTACTTTTGTGGGTGGAAACATACAGGAGCAAACCCACAATAAATTTATAATCCATGTCTGGAATAAAGGGGATATGCAAACACACAGTCCTTGGAGGGAGGAATAAAAGTATACCAGAGCTCTTTTGCAACCACCTGCATCACTCATTTTTGCCCTAGATACATCAAGAGGTAGTGTTATCCCCCATCAGATCAAACCAGGCCATCCTTTCTGATCTTTCTTTCAATGTTTCCACAGTTTCTCCCTGTGGCAGCAAAATACATGGACATGTTTTGCATACCCCTGGTATTCTCCTGCACTGAAAAGTCCCTTTCACTTGTATTTATTGTACAAAAACATGAAAACAATTTCTTAATAGCATTATAATTATGCAGAGTTGGACAGCTAGACACAATGCAGCACTGTGTCAATAATTTATTACATCTTATTCCATAACTGAACACTTTTACTATGAGCATTTGAGAACAACTTGGACCTTATACAGAATAATATATCTTGCTACATAATAATGGAAAGGTGGATACTTAAGAAATATATGTAGCTTGGAGGAAAACATACATGGAAGCAAATACCTCCTGCATCACCTATCTTCATGTAAAACTTAAAACTAAACCAACACCTTATATTTAATGACTCCTTTTTTTATATATGCATAGTTTCAAGAGCTAATCAGAAAGAAATCACATTACAGTGCAACTATTTACACCAAGCTGGGGGCACACCAGAACACAACCTTCTTTTCTAGACATCAGAACTCTTTTCCTATATTTATGAATGGACAAAGCACATGGGAATCAGACATAAATTCAGTCTCAAGTTCAAAGGATCAAACAGGTCATATCCACAGCTCGCTGATACCATGTTTATCCCCTGCCTTGAGGCCAAAAGCAGGCTATCTAGAGGTGTAGAGGTATCATCCTGTCTGCCATGGACATCAGTTAGAGCCAGTCTTGTGTCGCTGGCACAAGGCCTTGTATCCAGCTGCACGACAGCTGCTGAAATATGCCCATGGAGAGACACACAGCAGCACTTGTAAGCATCCTTACCCTAGAGGTAAGAAATCTAGTTAACCTCCTTTGAGGAGAGGTTATGTCCAATGTGTCATTTACCTTCCATAACATATTCACGTGAGTGACTGTTCTGCTACCTGCAGCCACAGGACTCCACCACCATGTCCTCATACTGTTTGTAGACCACGTTGTTTGCAGAGTCAATGAACAGGATGCTGATGGGGCTCAGCCGGGTCGGGACGCAGCACGTGGGGGGCGTCGATTCCGGGTCCATGGAGTTCATCAGCGTTTGGATAACGGCGTGGTTGGTGGGCTCCAGGTGGGATCGCAGCGGGAATTCACAGAGCCCTTCGCAGTGATACGCTTCATACTCCAGAGGGGCTATTATCCAGTCATCCCAGCCCATATCCTTAAAATTCACATGGAGGGCTTTCCTGCTGCACCTCGCCTTCAGGTTCTTGGTGGGCCTCTTCCCTTGCCGTGTTGCTAGAGGGGCTCTTCTCTTCCGCCTCTGGTTGAACAAGTACTCATAAACAGTTTTGTCATCTTGGCCAGATCTAGCTTTGATTTCATTGAAGAATAAGTCTCTTTTTTTCGTCCTCCCAAACACCAAGAACAGAGCCTTTTCATTGACCTGTCTTCCAGTTCTGTTAAATCCCACACTCCTGAGATCAACAGCTCTCCCCCTGTCAAATGTTTCCAGCTCAAAGCACAAGTTAACCAAGTTTTTAAAGTTCCTGAAAAGTTTCCAGATGTCAAACACCTCCCACTTTGGTGTGTCAGTGATACTGACAGTTCGAGAGTCCAGCAGTGTTGCTGCTTGTCTGTTTGTAGAGCAACTAAATAATTTCACTTGGGAAGTTTTTCCAGAAGAATGAGACTTCCACGTGTCAGAAGGCTTCTTCCTCAATATTCGAAGCTCTGCTCCCAGCAAACCATCTTTTTCTAATGCACTGATGTCAAAAATATATTTTTGCTTTCTTATAGCTGGTGCTCGCTCATCTGAAAAAAGCACACACATTATTAAATGTATACCAAGCACAGATGAGTATCACTTATTCAGTTCTTAGTGGTTTTCCCAGAAGTTGCCTTAATTAGCCCACTGAACAAAAAGAGAATTTTTTATCTAAGGGATGAGCTCAGTGCAGAGACACAGAAGAACTCAGTGACTCACCAGGGAAATGAGTTTCTAAGTTTGCCTTGGAGAAATCTCATTTCTTTCACCATTGGGCATTTTCTACCTTCAAAGTCATGATAAGCCAATTGAAAAATAGTAATTTTTCAGGGCTGAGCACCTATTCACCTATTCACCACTTATATCCTACTTACCTTACTGAAACAGAACTTCCGTGGTGGCCAGGCCTCACACTGGCTCCAAACATGAGCAAATTTACCCTTAGATGATACAGTAGTGAGTTAGTCCATTAAAACCAGCATCCCCAGGAACTGCCAGGCTCAAGGATCATTGCCTTATTAACTGAACTCTGCATGATTCACAGCTTTTTCAAACTGGCCAGGAAAACATTCCTCCCTTCAACCTGACCTTACATTTGCTTGCCTCAGCTGCTGAGGAACATGGGAACATGGCTGAGCCAAGGGTTTAGTGAGGTGACATCAACAGTGGTGAGCTGAGAACCTGAATGCAGCGCTTGTGAGCAGTGGATCATCCCTTCCCAGCAGCCAAGCTATTAATAATTAAATGGCAAACAAATCCAGTCTTGGTGAGTCTTCCATCCCCATTACTTCACCAGCTGAAGCTTGTGTTGCTTCCTTAAGTACGTGACAAAACTCTTACCAACCTCACTGGAAGCAACATGGGGCTCCCCAGATAGAGGGGTGAGGTGAACATCATTCTTTGGGAGCCCGGTTATTTCTCCTGTGAAAGCAAACACTAGCCCAAATTTCCAAAAATGTCTGGAACCAGAATGTTGAACTGCAAGTTCTGGAGTCCCAGAAGTCATTACTCTTGTTATTCTGTGCAAACTGTGGGCTCCTTATTGCTACCTGGGAGCTTTGAGCTAACAAAGTTACCTCCACCCTACCCATAATGGCTCCTGGTTCTGCAGTGTAGGTCCTCACAGTTCTACCATGAACAAACCAGGCTGACCCCTGATACTGAGATCTGTGGGAGTGTTTTACAGAATAGCCCCATTCTTAGCATATTATATGGTTTTAGACATTACACTACAAAATGTTTTTAAACACCTGAGCAGGCAAAGACTGCTTGATTTTCAACAATATGCATCTAAAATATATTCTAAGTGTTTTCTTTGGCTGCCACACAACCATCTAGTTCTGCCTCTAATTGAATTTTCCAAGATGAGGCAGGAGGACAAAATCCGCAGCAAAGTCGTGTGATTTCGTTTACATTAAAAAGAGCTATTTGACTTTACAAAAGTATGATTATTTTCTAACACTCTCTACATGTATAAACACTCTCAGACATCTCTCTGTCCACACTCACTCACACACGAGCTCCTTTCTTACCTTGTCCTTTGTCTATAAAGCTGGTTATTGTATTGGCAAGTCCAGCCTCCAGTTTTACACTTCCATTAGCACCTTTTCTTTCTGCATCTGAGAGAGTCCTGTACAAAGAGAGCATGTATTCATGTGGCGTTATCGGGGGATGTCGGAAAGTTTCCTTAGCTTCCCTCTGGGTTACAGGCTCTTTCGTCTTTTTGGTTTTGAAAGAATCAGTGTCAGTACTGCTTGTGCCAGTTTTTTTCAAAGCCACCTTGCTGCTAAGATTCTGAACCTTTGGAGTCACTGTCCTTACTCCAGAAGGTCTGCTGGGGAGATGTCCTACCTTGCCCTCCGTGGCTGCTGTTCTTGAGGGAACCTTCTTTGACTCATCATTCTTGGCCAGCAGAGCTCCAGCCTGAACAGCACTGCTTTTAGTCCTAGCCTTTGAGGTCCCAGCACTATATCCATGGCTTGCAGTCCTCAGTGTACCTGCCCGTGCAGAGGGACTCCTCTCCTTTCCTTCTGCTTTTAAAAAACTTAGTTTAGATCCTGGATTACCCTGACCTGCTTCAGAATTACTCAGCACTCCAGGAACTAGATCCAGAGACAGCCAAGTCAAATGCCAAAGCAGTAAAGTGAGAAAATGCAGGATTTTCATCCTCTGGTCTTCCTCTGAATGCCACTAAAGAAAAAATCAGAAAAGGTTCCTCCAGTTTGGCAGAAGAAAACATGAAAGAAATTAAAAACCAAAGTCAGCAAAAATGGTTTTTGTTTGAGATTAAAACATTTCAAATCTCGTTGTTCAATACTTGTATCCAGTCCCATAGTGGAGATGCTCATGTACTCAGATAGGATCTCCCCTGACTTCAGTCAGCAGCTATAAAGGACTTGTTCTTGAAAAGAGAAAGTTTACCACCTCGTTTTCTTCTGTAAAACTGACTGAAAACTTGAAGGAGTCCTGTTTAAATCCAAGGTTGGTTTTTTTTTTCCAAGAAGGAAGAATGGCGTAATGCTGCCTCTGTGTTAAAAGGTTTTTTTAAAGTTTTGAATCCTTTCCAGTGAAAATATTTCACACACAGAGACCTGCAGGTGCTCAGAAATCTTTTACAAACCTGAACTCAGGAATTGGAAACGGAATTCCAACAAACCTATTTAATTACTCTCTGATGTCATGCTGTCTAAACTAATTTAACTGCGATATATTTCTTTAAAAAAATCTTCTTTACCCTTTTCATTAGCATGAGTCATACTCTGCCTCATGTGAAACAGCTCCACAGGCTCAAAACTCCAGAGGATGCCTTTTCAAGTGGCACTACGACCTCTGCCTCAGCCCTCGATGAACTTCACCTTTAGACAGGACAAACTGCAAGATCAACAACTGAGCCCTGGATACATACATTAAATAATCTAAGAATAATTCATTCAGTTCTTTTTCCAGGGAACTGTAACAGCAGCTTTGCTTTGTCCTCCGGTGGTTGGAGGGCTGCGCTGTAACACAGGCGCTTAACGAGGGTAACGTCTAATTTTACACAAACACAACGGGGCCGTCCCGCAGACGGAGTATTTCGGCTTATTTATTGCTCTGCTGAACCCTCCGGTGTGAGCGCAGCCGGAGCAGCAGCTCCCGGGGAGGGGATGCCCCTCGGGCGGGCGCGGCGCGGTGGGGCAGCAGTGCACCCTGCAGGCAGCCATCCTCCTCCTCCTGCTGCGCCTTCCTCCCCTTCATCCGCACCCACTGGGCAGCTGGACACAGCCCGAACCCCCGGCTGTCCTCCAGACGCTGAACACCAGCCTTTGTTTTAATATGAGGTGCAGCGCTCCGGGCTGGGCACAGAGTGGCTGGAGAGCAGCCAGGCAGAGGGACCTGGGGGGACTGAGGGACAGGAAGCTCAACAGGAGCCACCAGTGTGCCCAGGTGGCCAAGAAGGCCAATGGGATCCTGGCCTGGATCCAAACTAGCATGGCCAGCAGGCCCAGGGCAGTGACCCTTCCCCTGGACTCTGCCTTGGGGAGGCCACACCTTGAGTGTTGTGTTCAGTTCTGGGCCCCTCAGTTGAGGAAAGAGATTGAGGGGCTGGAGCGGGGCCAGAGAAGAGCAACGAGGCTGGAGAAGGGACTGGATGTGGCTCTGAGTGTCCTCTTAAACACCTCCAGGGACAGAGAATCCAACATGTCTTGATCCAACCCTACTGTGATCACTCTGTGCCCTGGGCTGGTGATCCCAGTGGGGTTGGATCAAGGGTTGATGATCTCAGAGGTCTCTTCCAACCCAAGTGAGAAGAGAAGAGCAACGAGGCTGGAAAAGGGACTGGAGCACAAGTGCTGTGGGGAGAGGCTGAGGGAGCTGGGGGTGTTCAGCCTGGAGAAGAGGAGGCTCAGAGGTGACCTCAGCACTGTCTGGAACTGCCTGAAGGGAAGTTCTGGCCAGGTGGGGGTTGGTCTCTTCTCCCAGGCACTCA
Organism: Pithys albifrons albifrons; assembly: GCF_047495875.1. NCBI lineage: Eukaryota > Metazoa > Chordata > Aves > Passeriformes > Thamnophilidae > Pithys > Pithys albifrons. The sequence continues at coordinate 14,227,037 of NC_092475.1, forward strand.
GCAATAGGACAAGGGGGCACGATGGGCTCAAGCTCTGCCAGGGGAAATTGGAGATCAGGAAAAACTTCTTTGCAGAGAGAGTGCTCAGGCATTGGAATGGGCTGCCCAGAGAGGGGGTGGATTCCCCATCCCTGGAGGTTTTTCCACTGAGCTTGGCCGTGGCACTGAGTGCCATGATCTGGTGAAGGGACTGGAGTTGGACCAAGGGTTGGACTTGAGCATCTCGGAGGTCTTTTCCAACTCAATCCATTCTATGATTCTATGAAAATGTTGCAGAGCTGCAGCCCCCAGGAAGGCTGGCAGGTTGGAACCAGGTGTCACGGCTGTCCTGAGGCTTTCAGCCCAGCAGGAGAGAGCGTGGACCAAGCATGTCTTTCATAAGCTGCAAAAAATGAACTGTTGTTCCAAGGGATCCTTCAGGAAATGGGGCACTGGGCTGGACTGAGCAGGCATTACTGGGTCCCATCTCTCATCTTGCACTGACCCAAAGCCCAGTCCTCCTCCCACAGCTGATTTTTCTTTCTGAGGCAAGAAGTGAAAAGGTACAACACTTCTTGGCTTCATCTGTGTGTGCTGTACCATTCCCCACCCACCCTGACTGGTATCAGAAACACTGAACTGCTTTTATAAATAACAGCCTGAATGACATGAGGAGCTCTGAATGGTTCACCTTGGTTTTTTGGTGGAACTGAAGGACAGAAGATTTCAGTAACTCTAGAGATGTCAGAATTAAGGTGGGTCCAAAAACCTTCTTAATTTTGATCTAGTGGACCTTTCTCTGATGTCAGTTGTACTTTGGAAATTACTTTTCAAAATAAAACGGCCTGTCCCTGAGTTCCCTCTGCTGAAACCATTCCCTAGGAGTGACTTCACACCATCCCACAGCCCTCCCAGCCACGCCATCCTTTAATCCTTCCCATATTGCCCACCTGTCTGCTGGGCAGGAGGCCCTGTGCCATGTCTGGTTCTGTGCCATGGGGGATCATCCTGCCAGCAAGACACAAAAGCAGCTGAATGTTGAATTTCCACTTTTAATCCATCCAGCTTCCAGTTTTCACAACACTTGTAAGAATTTAATATTTTTAAGTGGCTCTATGAAACCTGTTTGGGATTTGCAAACAGAATTACGAATTTTTTAAGAGATGGACATGAAAGAGCAGGAGGTAAAAGAATGTCATAGTAAATCAGATTACAAGCACAATCATTCATATGTTCCAACAACATTTACATGTTTGAGACTAAAATATTTTAGTGGGCTGGATAGAGTTAGACAGAAAGAAAAAGGAAAAGCAAGCAAAACAAGCTGTGCAAACTAATCTTTAGGAGAGGCTTTCTTGAAGCAAACTCCATCTAAGTGCTTGGAGCCACAGGAGCATGGATGCTGCTCCTGTATTGCCACTCGTGGAGGTTTGTCATTTGGATGCAGCACTGCCACTGAACTCCAACCAGCTGAAGTCCTACCTCGTGTTGCAGCAGGTACCAGCAGGGCCCTTCTTGGGGACAGCTCAGGTCACCTGCTTCATCTGTCAGCACACCCTGCGGAATAAAGCAAGGGCTGAGCCAAGCAGGGAATGCCCCCAGAGCCCAGAATTCCAAGGGTGCCTCGTTGTGCTGGTTTAAAGGTAAACCAGCAGGAGAAACAAATCCAACACAAAAGAAGATTATAACTCAGTCACAATTTAATTTAAAAAAATTACAATAAATGCAATGGCACAAAGAGAAATTGGGTTTAACCCCCAAACCCAGCAGTCTAACCCAGCCCCCTGGGGCACAAACACAGGGGGGTTTGGTGGCCCCTGTGCTGAGCCCCACGTGGTTCCTCTGAGTCCAAAGGAAAAGGAGGTGAAAAACCTGTTGGTGCAGATGATGGCACAGTCTGGTGGAGAGTGGGGGGCTCCTCCTGTCCAGGGTCTGCTCCTCCTCTGCATCCAATGAGTGGTCCCAGAAGTCCCCAAACCCCAAGATTGTCTCCCCTCAGGTTTGGGTGGGAGCCCCCAGTGCCTCCCCCAGGGCAGGGAGTTCCACACTGGGGGATCTGACTCTGGCAGTCAGGGGGGATTTTGGAATGGTTGCTGGCCCATGGGCAGAGCTGAGCCCTCAGGTGGGTGTGGAGGTGCCAAGGACTCCCTGCAGGGCAGTTCTCCCAGCTCCTCTGCCAGGCTTCTTTCCCAGCCAGCTCCCAGCCTGAGGGCTCAGCTGTGCCCTGGGCAGCTGCTGCCAATGGGCCATTGGGAACAGTTTCTGGGCAATGGCAGAGAGGGTTTAGAATGCACAGCTTTGGGCACACCCACACAGGGAGAAACTGGTCCCACCTGCTGAACTGGGACACCTGTAAAACACATTGACACTGCTCATCGTCCCAAACCCACTCCAAGGAGGCTCTGCTGGTATGTGATGCCAAGAGTTAGAATTTGGTCACTGCTGCAAAACTTGCAGTTTGAGCTGCACATGGAAATCTTTATTCTAGTGATCTACCAGGAATTTTGTTGTTTTATCCCAGGTGAATTAATTCCAGGAAGGACTAAAAGGATTAACTCCCATATTAGGCCCTTTGCTGTTACATTGATTTTGCTTATTGAAACTAATGGACATTCTATTTCTGTGAGAATTTATTCCTCTGCACCATAGCTTTTGGGGGACTGTTTTTTAAAAGTATGAAGTTATAATTTTAGGAAGGAACTTAATAGCTCTGTGCTTTTTAAAAGGAAGGAATTACAGAAAACTCACACATGTTATAATTAAAACTTGGTTATTTTTGGCTGGAGCAAACCCAAAGATAATGAAGTTCCCATTACCATGGGAAATTGTGGCATAATTTTAAAACAGTGTGCTACAATGTTGTGGTGATAAGTAAAAAAATTGGAAGGCCAAAGAAATAATTATGTCATTGGTTACCAGGACACTTGGCTACATCCTTGAACAGTGGAGAGCTACGAATCACAGAATTATAAAATCACAGAATATCCTGAGCTGGAAGGAACCCCCAGGGATCATCCAGTGCAGCTCCTGGCCCTGCACAGACACCCCAACAATCCCACCCTGTCCCTCAGAGCATTGTCCGAACACTCCTGGAGCTCTGGCAGCCTCGGGGCTGTGCCCACTGCCCTGGGGAGCCTGGTCAGTGCCCACCACCCTCTGGGGGAAGGACCTTGTCCTGAGATCCAACCTGATCCTGCCCTGGCACAGGTCCAGCCATTCCCTGGGTGCTGTCACTGGTCACAGAGAGCAGAGATTGGAGCTACCCCTCCTCTGTCCTTCAGGCAGAAGCTGCAGCCCCCAGGGGTCTCCCCTCAGCGTCCTCCAGGCTGAATAGACCAAGTGACCTCAGCCACTCCTCGTATGACCCTTCCAGGCTCTTCACCATCTTCCTGGCTCTTTGGACACTCTAACAGCTTCAGATCTTTCTTGTGTTGCAGTGGGCAGAAGTGCCCCAAGGATTTGAGGTGAGGCTGCCCCAGTCCTATCCCCAGCACAGCCTGTCTGAGGAACACGAGGACTAAACTGAGGCCACAGCACTTTGCTGGCAAGGACAGAGGACTTTGCTTCCACCACAGATCCAAGGACAGAGGAGGCTCAGAGTGCCCCGAGCTGTCCCTGCAGGGCTGGGGCTGGGAGAGCCCACGGCTGGACCCATCTGGCTGCTTCCCACCACTCCGACAGCGGGAGCCTTCGGAGCCAGCCCGAACTGGTGCTCAGGCCCAGGCAGAGCTGCTTTTCCAAATCCAGAATTAATTTTTATGTTATTTTTGTTTCTTGGATCTTTACTTAATTCTCCCAACTCTGAACTAAGTGGAATTGCTTTTCTTCCTACATTTTGGTATCTCTGCCTGTTATCAATTACAGAAATACAGGGTTTATTTCAAACTTTTTGAAGCGTATTTGCTTACAGAGTCCCTTTACTTGGCACCATGTTAATTAGCCAGCATTGCCTTCTACGGGTGTTGTTCCTCTGCAATACAAGCATGTTTTAATGATTCAAGATTTGAGAAAGAGAGATTCAGTGATCCCAAACTACACAGCTGACCAAAGACAAATGCTGGTGGCAGTTCATTTGTTCTACCCCTCTGCAAAACCAGAATGTCTGTGCCGAAGCATTCACGGCCACAGGAAAACGAAGGGGCTGAAAACAAATTGATGTTACTCAGTAGCCAAAATAAAAACTATTTTAAACAACGGCTTAACTGACTCCCTCGGTGAATGCGGAGGATTCATTTTTTCTAATTAATTAATGTTTCTGCCAGGGCAGTGCTTTCCCTCCCACGGGGCTGCTGCAGCTGCACCCAGCAGGGAGAGACCCCAGGCTAGGGAGGGACCCCTGCGGGGGAGAGTTCCCCGGGACTGAGGAGGGACCCTCGGGGCTGCAGAGGGACCATAGGGCCGGGGCGGGGGGGACCGTCGGGGCTGGGAAGGGACCCTGGGGGGGAAGGGAGGGACCCTCGGTGCTGAGGAGGGACCCTTGGGAATGAGCGGGACCCTCGGGCCGGGGAGGAAGGGGGGGAGGGGACCGTCGGGGCTGGGGAGGGACCCCCAGGGGAAGGGAAGGGAAGGACTCTCGGGGCTGGATAGAAACCCCCAGGGAAAGGGAGGGACCCTCGAGGCTTAAGAGAGATTCCCGGGGCGGGGGAGGGACCCCCGGGGGAAGAGAAGGACGCCTATGGTGAAGGGAGGGATTCCCGGGGCGACGGAGGGACCCTCGGGGCTGGGCCGGGCGGGCCCCCGGGGCGGGGCGGGCGGGGCGGGGCCCGGGAGCGGCGGGGCGGGCCCCGGGAGCGGCGGGCGGGGCGGGGCCCGGGAGCGGCGGGGCGGGCCCCGGGAGCGGCGGGCGGGGCGGGGTCCGGGAGCGGCGGGCGGGGCGGGGTCCGGGAGCGGCGGGGCGGGGCGGGGCCCGTGAGCGGCGGGGCGGGGTCCGGGAGCGGCGGGCGGGGCGGGCCCCGGGAGCGGCGGGGCGGGGCCCGGGAGCGGCGGGGCGGGCCCCGGGAACGGCGGGCGGGCGGGCCCCGGGAGCGGCGGGCGGGCGGGCCCCGGGAGCGGCGGGGCGGGGCGAGCCCCGGGAGCGGCGGGGCGGGGCGGGCCCCGGGAGCGGCGGGGCGGGGCGGGCCCCGGGAGCGGCGGGCGGGGCCCGGGAGCGGCGGGGCGGGGCCCGGGAGCGGCGGGGCGGGGCCCGGGAGCGGCGGGGCGGGGCCCGGGAGCGGCGGGGCGGGGCCCGGGAGCGGCGGGGCGGGGCGGGGCGGGGCCCGGGAGCGGCGGGCGGGCGGGCTCAGCCGGGCCATGGCGGAGCGCGGGAAGCGCAGCCCGGACTCGCTGCGGCGGCGGGTGCGGAGCGCGGAGGAGGCGCAGCATCGCCAGGCGGGGCTGGTGCGGCAGCTGCAGGACGAGGTGAGGAGCGATGGGCCCGGGGGGTGCTCGGGGCTGTGCGCGGCGCCGGGAGCGGGTGGCGGGGCCTCCCCGCGGCGCGGGTGCAGCTCGGGCAGGGCTCGGCCCGGCCCCGCCGCCGGCACACCCCGCCTGGCCGTGCGGGCACGGCGGGCCCGGCCGGGGGTCGGGCCGGGCTGCCTGCAAGGCAAGCCTGAAAACTCCCTGCCCTCCCTTCAGGGACCCCCTTGAGCGCCCGAGCGCTGCTCGCGGCGGGCCGTGGCCGCAGGCCGAGCAGCGCTGCCTCAGTCGGTGTCTCAGGTGAGCAGACAGCGCTACCTGTGAAGGAATGTCTGTCATGTTACAGTGAAGCTTAACGCTGTTGTATCCACTTCTTGTGGACTGTATCGGCTCTGTGCTAGGGCCGTGCAGACTCAGAGGAACTAATGCAGGAGCTGCCGACTCTGTTAGAAGCTGCATTGACTCATCTTCGTTCTCTGCATCCACAGGTGCTGCAGTACCAGACTTGGTGTCGAGAGCTGGAGCAGCAAGTGAAAGCTGGAGGGGTGAGTGTGGAGGTTGTGAACTAAAGGGAGTGTATGTAGCATTCCTAAGTACAGACCAAGAAAAACCATCCCCAGAGCAATGACTAGAAAACAACATCTTACTGCCTGAGGGTGTAGAGAAGCACTGTGAGTTTTCCCATCAATGTTGTCCAGTTGCCATTCTTTGGGCAGAGTATAATCCCAGAAATGCCAGTCCAAAAGCTCAGTTGAGAATTTTAATTTTGTGAGAATGCTTTATTGCTGCAGTAACGTTGGTCTTGGGTTTCAGGAGAGGGCTCTGCTACCTGTGACATCTTGTAGCTGTCTTAGAGAAAGCACCAGTTGAAACACAGCCTTTGGAAAGGCAGGAATGCTGGTGTTCAACATACGGTGCTGGCTCTGTGCTTTTATTTCTGCTTCACAGCTAAAGTAAACGTAGGAACTGAAGGGTAGGAGAATAGGAGAGCATTCCCAGGCTTCAAATCAAAGTCAGCACTCGAGGTTATGAGCTGAGGATATCTAGTGGTGAGGATGCAACAGGGAGAGACTGAGGAGAGCTACTCACACTGAGTAATGCCTTTCCCTTCCCTTCCTCCCATAGTGACAACACTATGAGATCTGTAAAAAGCCATGAGCTCCTGAAATGTCCAGCAAATGGATGGGAACGTGTTGGATGGTAACAGTGGTGAAGGAGACACCAGCATTTGACTAAACACTTCTTTCTTCTTAAGGGATCCCTGCCAGGCAGGTGGGAAGCCACAGCAGACCTCAGCCTGGAGAAAGCCCTGCTTCAGGTGGAAGAGGAGCAGCAAAGGTAGAAGGAAGAAGCATTTCTTCATACTTGGTCTCCTGGATGCTCATGGAAGTGAGGGAAAACCTGTCAGTGCTACCTGGTCTCCCCAAGGGAAGCAGTTGGGCAAGCTGCTTGGACAGGAGAATGGCCCACAGTCTGTTTTGTGTGGTGCAGTAATAGTGCTGTGTGCTCTGCTTTGAGTCGGGAGAGGGTGTGTATGCCAAGTGAAAGGTCCCTTTCCAGCCTAAATTATTTTGTGGGTCAGTAGGTGAGTGACTCAGACAGTGCTAGAAAAAGGTGATACATCCAGTGAGCATCGGCGTGAAGGGGGAGCAAGTTGTTAAGTGTAGACATCATCAAACATAAAGGGGAAAACAGTCCTAGTCCAAATTAAAGGCTCAAAGCAAGAAAAAGCATATGAGTTTTTCATCACAGTTATTAAGTAATCTTAGAAAGTGCTTTTACTGCCTCTCAGACAACAAAATCAGTGTTGAGGAAGCTGAAACTTCCCGGGGATGCTGGAGAGCAGTTGTTCAGTGACCTCCTTGCTGTTTCTCCCTTTCCAAGGTGTGAGAATCTGGCAGAAGTGAACAGTCTCCTGCGGGAGCACCTCAATAAAGCCAGTGAGATTAATTCAGCCCTCAAAGAAGACGTCGGAAAGCTGACGGTGGATTGGATGAGGGCCCGGGAGGAGCTGGAGTTGAAGGAGAGTGAATGGCGCCATGAGCGTGAGGTAGGGATGGGCTGTGGGAATGCCAGGTGGGAATGAGAATGTGTTTTGTTCCTGGCATAGAGAGCTTGTGTGGAGGTTGTGGCTCTGCTGAGGATGTTTTGGTGTTGGTAAGCAGGGGGCAGGAGAGTGAGAGGAAGGAGTGTCAGCAGATGGTGCTGGTGGAAGATGCCCACCTGCTCTGACCATACCGCTCAGTCGTGAAGGCAAATGGTGGCTCTTGCTGGGCACTGTAGGGCAGTCACAGGAATGCTTGTCTTTGTAATAGCTCCTGAATCCTTGTCTCGAGCAGTGGAGACCAGAGAGGTCTGTATGTGTTCAGATTCAAAGTGGCCAAACAGAGGAACAAGACAGGCCTCCCATACCCACTGCCTGTTTTAAGGCAACCTGATGCTGGGCTTGGAGGGCCTGTGTGTGTCTTCCTCCAATGAGCATGAGACCCTGTGCAAGGTGAGGGGGTGAATCATGGTTAGTTTGCTTTGCTGCTATCCACTGCTGCAGGAGAAGTGTGGGTGTTCCCTTCTTGGCAGGTGTGCTGTGTGCTTCTGTGGTGTCCTTGGTGCCCCTGGTGTAGTAGTTAGTAAAGGGCACCTGGTGATGGTGGTTGTACTGCCCTGTCTGAGAGATGTGTACAATGACAGTGAAGGCTGAGTTGGCATTTTTTTCTGTCTTTGCATGTTTAGGTTTACGACAAGTACTTAAGGGGGGAACACAACCGTCTGCTCGGCCTGTGGCGTCAGGTGGTGACGTTTCGCCGTCATTTCCTGGAAATGAAGACTGCCACGGACCGGTGAGTGGAAGCTGTGGCGAGATCTCCTGCAGGAAAATTGTGGCTTGCCTGCACACCTGCTTTTTGAACCTCAACGTTGCCTTAGTTACAGCAAAAGTGGATTTATCCTACCTTTTCTTCCTTTGGCAGTTGGAAGCAATGCTGTTCAGCGTGCTTTGGGCTGTTTTCAAAAGCGTTTTGTTTGCTGCTGGTTTTCAGATACAGCTGAGGGGCTTGAGCTGTGAGCTCTGCAGAGGCCTTGAGCAGGTGACTTGGCTGTGGTGATGTGTGAGCATGTGTGGACACCTGGGAACAGACTCTCTGAAGCTGGGCATTGTCTCGGTTTGAGGGGAAAAAACCAAAATGTTTTACCCACAAGCAGGGGAGGGGCCTCCTCCACGATAATCACACCACTCTTTATCAAATTTAAGAAAAGGAATTTTAATACAAGAAGGATAACTGCTATATATATATATGTAAACAGACTAGTGCAACTCACTTCCCCAACACCACAAGAGAGGAAAAACCAAAAAAACAAAACAACAACAAAACCCAGCAGGTTTTTTCTCCGGGAGGAAAGGTTATACTTAAGTGTCCATGTCACAGCCCGGCTGGCTGCAGAGTGAGTTTCAGTCCCTCTCCAGCGAGACAGACGAGCAGTGAGCTTTCAGATGGACTCAGTCTCTTCCCCCTGTGTTCCCCGTCCAAGGTACGAGCAACCAGCAGCAAATCCAAGGCAGGGAGCAGCAGCAGCACGGCACGAAAAGTAGTCCGAGGTGGGCAGCGGCAAGACAGCCAGGAAAAACCCCAGCAGTAACCAGCAGGGCAGCTGCCTCCTTGGAGCCCCCACTCCCGCGTTCCGCTGAGCCAAGACTGGGGAGAATATCCAAAAAAAACTAAAAGAGACAAACCTGCCCCCACCCGGGCGATCGACAGTTAACTGCTTCTTTTGTTAACCGCTGGCTTGGGCAGTTAAGTGGCAGGGGAGAGAATTTACATAATAATCCCAAACTACAACAGGCATGCTTTGGTGCATGGAGCAGTCCCTTTTAGAGAATGATGAAAACCTCCCTTAAAAATCTCACCAGTTTCCTTTTCCCACTGCTCCTGAGAGAAGGATCATTAATGCATCTTTTTTTTTCCCCTTTTCATTTCCAATATACATTTATTCTGGTTGGTTTGTATCCACTTACTCCTTTCCCAGCATTATTGAGAGAAAGAATAGCTTCTCTACCCTGTTACTATATTTATCCAATTTATTTTGCTTAGTTTCATACGTCTTTTTATGATTGTTTTCGTGTTCTTGGGCTCACTGAGGTTCCTTTCCCACAGTTGCCTTCTACACAAAGGAAAACAACATAGCCATAATAGTACCTTTTTCTGGTGTCAGCATGCAATTTCAAACTCTGGGTTACTGTCAGCCATTTGTCTTACTTGGTTATAGGTCTTCCCTATTATGTAGAGTCTCACCTGCTATTTAGTTTTTGGGGGTTTTGTGCTTTTGTGTTACACCATTTTAGGTTGATTCTTTCACCACCTTCCTGAAGTTTGTATTGTCTAGGTAAGGTCATGAGCCTCTTAGCAGTCCAAGTGGGGATGATAACAGCATTTAAGGCTGATCCCCTTGTATAGAAGCTGGGGACCTTGGTAAAATTCCTGACATCTCTTTATGATAATCAGGAGTATGTTAATAAGATAAAACAGGAGCAACAATTAATAAGAGTAATTAGGGGTGCTTGAGGCCTTCTGGCAGTGCCGTATCTTTCTTCTCCTATCTGAGGAGAAAACAGGAAAGTCATTGCTGAGCTGCCAAGATTTGTCCTGGTCCCCAAGTGTCACATGAATGACTCTGCAGGAAAGATGCCTGTCAGGGCAGAGAAGAGCGGTCACATTTACAGAATCCCAGACTATTCTGAGTTGGAAGGGACCCACAAGGATCATCGAGTCCAACTCTTAAGTCAATGGCCCACAGAGGGGACTGAACTGATGACCTTGGCATTATTACAACCAAGTGCTAACCAGCTGAGTTAATCTCAGGGTTTTTGTCATCTTGCCTGTCAGCATTTCCTATTGCATGATGACATGCTTCAGAAGTAAGTCAGCTGATAAAGATGCTGGTGTGAACATTGGCTTTTTCTTGGTTTCTCTCCAGAGATTTGTCAGAGCTGAAGGCAGAACAAATGAGGATTTCTGGATCTATACTTGTGAACTGCTCCCACCTGAGCTCCAGCGTGCAGCTCAGGAAGTCCATCACTCTGGGTAAACCTGTCCTGAAGGACCAGGCAGAACAGCAAGTGGAACAGAAAATAAACCAGAAGACTCAGGAAGTGGTGGCCTTACAAGTTAGGTGGGACCTGGAGAAGAAGGAGCTTCAGGACAGGTAAAGGTGTTTGACACTTTGCTGTTATAACATTATCTCTTTGCTCACATTTAGAACACACCCATTCTGCACAGCCCTATTTCTGTCCCCACGCAAACTCTTGCCTTAACAGAAAGGGTAGAAAAACATCATCTGTCTGACAGAAACTCTTCTGAGTAAGCCAAGAGTGGAGAAGAGATTGCCTCTTACAAGTGTTTTTGCTGTTAGTTGATTCTTAGTGAAAAACCAAAACCAGTATAAAGAGAATTGTGTCCCTATTGCTACTCAGGGTTCTGCTGAAGCTGTTGGGAGGAATTTGCCCAGAGCCATCACAAGCACTGTAGCACCTCTGTGCTGATGATTCCTTGCAAGACTGAGGGCAGAGGCCTCTGGGACAAGAAGTACCATTTTGCAGCATCAAGCGTCCTAACCCACAGAGATAAGCGCTGCCATTGCTGAGTTTTCTGGGTTGAACTTTCTCTGCTATGCTTTGGGGAGCTGCTTTGCTCTTTAACAGGTGATGGTGTGCACAGCTTTTGGAATGGCACATGGACCTTCTCTTCTCAGGGTGATGGAGCTCTCAGCCTTGCTTGTACAGTCTCAGAAGCAGAACGAGGAGAAGGAGAAGATCGTGAAAACACTTAACGACACAGTGGAGATTCTAGTATGTTTTACCTTTACCTGGGACACAGCCCAGTGTTTGCTGTCCAGCCTGAGCACAGAGGTGTGGCTTCCTCAAGAGAGAGAGCAGTAAAGATGCTCAGCATATGGGAACATCAGGCACCTTAAACCTTCTGAGTCTGGCAGATGTGGAGTCAGTTCAGGTGCAGGCAGTGGCAAAGGATCTGCAGACAGTTCAGGTGTCTTCCTCCATGGGGTTGCACCAATGCTCTTCTGCCTGTAACTTCTAGGTCTCTGGGGATCAGAATTGTTTGGAGCTGACAGCTTGATAGCAGTCTATGAAAACAAGCTGTTGGTCTTCATTTTACCAAAGGAATGGACTAGATACAGGCAGGAGTATACTGGAATCACTAGGGCTGAAACTCATTGGTGTGACAGTGCTACTGAGGATGGGAATGCTGCAGATGGGAGCAGCTGTTCCCTGCCCACCTCACCCTTTCTTTATTTTCAGGAATCAAGTAGGATAGAGAGAGAATTTGAAGCTTCATTGACTAAAAGTGCCAAAGAAGAGAATCTTTTCCTCCAAAAGCTCATTAAAAATATCACTGAGGTGAGTACAGAGTTGACAGGGACCACATCCCTATAAATTTGACTTTAAAGTACTTGAGGAAGGCAACAGACTAGCCTGGGGGCCAGAGAGACATGTACTGACTGTGTTAAATGCCATTGTCTCTTTAATGTTTAGGCCACTTTTCTGACATAGAACCTGTTCTGAATTGCAAGTTGTCCATCTTGTAACATTTCACCTGAGCCACCAGAAGTTCCAGTACCTTTGCCTTCACTGTCCCACTGAGATCTCTCTTGGACTGTGCTTTGAGAGTGCTATTTAACATTTGTGTTCCAGGGTTTCTTAGGCACTTCCCCCACCCTCCTTGAGCAATGACTCTGTTGTTCTTCAGATTTTTATAAAAGGTCACTGACTCAGTTGATGCACTTGCCAGCTCTGCTCCTTCCCTCTGTGTTCACTGACCATTATAATCTCCCCAGAACTGCAACTGTTCAGGGGTGACCTTAACTTAGTCCTAAAATTCAATTGATGGAGAAGGGTTTCATCATCAGCTATTTTACACAGCTTCAAAAAAGTGAGCATTCAGCAGCCTCCAGCCACCTCACACTTGTGAAGAGTAACTGTGTTCAGAAATCCCTGGAGTACCTGAGGCCACAGGGACAAACCTCTGTGGACTGAAGAAATGAGAGGAATGAGTTTTTAATAACTCCAGGGGAAAGTGAGGGGCAAAGGAGAACAAGGTAAAGGAAACCGAATAGAATGAGCAAAGACTAACAGCTTGTTGGGCTCTCAGGTGGTGTTAGACGACAGCGACAGCCTGGTCAGCATTATCTGCACTGACAGCTCCCAGCGCACGGGGTCTGGGAACATCTTCTCGGCTCCAAGACTCGTTGACACAGGGCATGCCTTTGGATTGGTTCTGGAGGCACTGGCAAGGATGCGAGGGGCAACACAGGTGAGAGCTTCTGCTTGTCTTGCTCACTGGCCACAAGCTCAGCTACTGATGCCTCGCTCAGCTTGACACCTTTCCATTTCCTCAGCCAGTTGAGTTAGTTTATTTCTCACCTTTGCACTCGTGGTCCCTCATTGCCTTGCTGGTGTCACCAGCTCTGTGTTCTACCGCTTGTCCCTTTACCCCTTCTTTCCATCAAAGCTTTTGCCTTCAGGAGAGTGATCTCTGCTTGCTGCTTCTGCCAGCTCTCTGGAGCCTCCTTCCCTGCTCCTTAATTGCTTGTTTGTGCTCTTTCCCTGTCTGTTCCTGCAGGCCCTGAGAGAAGAGCTTTCTGCCAGGCAGGACTACAACAATTTCCTGCTGCAGCAGCAGAGACAGCAGGAAGAGAAGTGCAGGGAGGTGCAGCAAAAGCTTGACACACTGGAGAAAAAATGCAAGAGGTCCAGCAGCCACCAACAGCACCTGCAGTCCTTAGTAGAGGAACTCAGGAGGTGAGTGTTTCCTCCTCCTTCTGTGTTCAAGAGCCATTCTGCTTCCAGTTCTGTGAGTTCAGAGGTGTTCTGGGCAACACCTGGGCACCTGTCCTATCACGTGTAGGCCTCAGTGTGGCACTTCATCATTGTCCTGTCAGCGCTTGTCATGCTCTGCTGTGACTGCCAAGGCTGTCTTGGAGATGGACAGCGATGTTGGAACACAAGACACCTCTCTGTCACCAAACTGCTTCTCTGAATGCTGTTCTTTGGGTGCCCTTTCCCAGCCACTGCTTCTCACTGAAGGGAGACAAAAGCCTGCCTTCCTTTCCCTCTTCATGGGATTCCTTGAGAGGGAAAGAGCAAGATCTCCCTTAGCTTACTGCCCTCAGCTCCGTCCTGGAGTCCTGAAAATGGAATCTGTGACTCTCCAGGCCTCTTGGGTCTCCTGACTGAGCTTTGTCTCTGCAGGGACTGTGGAAAACTTGAGAAAACTAAGGAAGAGCTACAGCAACAGCTTGTATTAATGGAGCAAGAAGCCTCTTCTCTGCGTCAGAGCAAAGCTGAGCTGCAGCTGAAGGAAGAGTCAGCCCAGGCAGAAAAGGCAGAGCAGCAGCAGAGGGTAGAGACAGCGCGGCGTGACCAGGAGCTCCTGTGAGTGCTCAGGCTTTGTCTGGGCAGGTGTGGGCAGTGCTGGACTTGAGGATGATCAGTGTAAAGGAACAAAAGGTGCCCAAATGCTCCACATTTGTAGCACAGACTGTTTCTCAATAAAAACCTTGTCTTTCTTATCCTCATAGAGTGAAGGACTTGGCTGCACTTGAAGGAAAACACTCAGTATTGCAGAGGGAGTTGTTAGCCATGAGACAGACACTGGAGATATTGCAGCTTCAGAGGGATCTGCTGGAGCAGGAGAAGGATGAGCTTACCATGGCTCTGCAGACGGTATGGACAACTCATTCCTAGACACTTGTTGGAGGGATTTTTGCTAGCAAAAGTGCCTCAAATGCTGTTTCTGGCAGTACAAGAACAGGGGCAATGTTGTTCTCCTGGAGAATGGTGACCTGACCACACTCACTGTTTGTGGTTGTTGGTCCCCACAATATTAGTGGGAGCTCTGCCCTGGGCATGTCAGAGGCAGCCAGAGAGGTGGAGTTGCTGCCTGAAGTCTGGGTTTTTGCTGCTTTTGTTGTCCCTCTCCAGGCAGAGCGATCAGTGGTAGAGCTGGCAGGGGCTCAGAGCAAGCTGAATGCTGAAAGAGCTGACCTACAGGCTGCAGCAGCAAAGATGAGCAGCATCAATGAAGCTCTTGCATTGGATAAAGTGCAGCTGAACAAACATGTACTGCAGGTGAGCAGAGTTGCCAAAGATGTTGCCGGATGTTCATCTCCAGCTATTGCATCTTCTCAGCCTTCTTGCCTGGGGACAGTCGGACCATGGTAATGTTCCTTTTGTGTCTGAGCCAAGCTTTCATAGTAATGCTTCTTGTACTTCATTTCTTCCGTGCTTCTCTCATTGTAGCTGGAGCAAGAGAAGGAAGTTCTGTCAGCTAAAGTGGATGAGATGGAGAGAGCAAAGATCTCTGAGCAGGAGAAGCTGAACTACTGTGAAAGAGGAAATGAAGAGCTCTGCAGAGAGAAAGCTCAGCTGGAGCAGCTGCTGAAGGAAAGAGAGGAGCAACAAGAGCAGCTGCGGCTGGAACTGAGGGCACTGGGAGAGGAGAAGGCAGAAACCCAGGAGAAACTCTGTCAGGTGAGACCAAAACGGTGGTGTATTCAGGTGGGCATTTGGCTGCTTGGCTGAGGGGATCCGTACCTGTTGGGTTCTGCAGTGGTTTAGTCAAGGGGACATGTGGTAGAGCTGGAAGTCATAAGGCTTCATTTGCTCCTTTTTGGAAAGTGTAGGTGGCATGGAGAGCTGTTCTGCAGTTCTCTGAGTTGTCCTGTGCTTCTGCAGAGTCTTGTAGTCCACCTGCCTCTTGTTGGCCTCTTGTTTGACTTTTGATAAGCTGCAAAGAGTCAATTGTGTTGCCCATGAATCTGAGTGGGGCTACTGCTCTCACATGTGGCAAAAGAAACAAACTGTAATTCTGACCCTTTTTTCTGAAACAAGTGTGGGCTGCATGTTTCAGTTGATGCTTTTTGTTCTGGTGTCTGCAGCTTTCAAAACTCCATTTATTTGAGCCTAGAGAGCAGGAAAGAGCTGCAGTCCATGGCTGCTGTCTGGTACTGCTAAGAACAGTGTGACATCATGAAATTCCTGAAATTCCATTTTAAGTCATATGTGAAACTTTGTGGCTGTAAAACTCCTTGGGGGGGAAAGGTTTTAGGGGTGCTGGTGGATTTGAGCCATCACTGTGCCCAGTTGGCCAAGAAGGGCAAAGGCATCCTCGCTTGTATCAAAAATAGTGTGTCAAAGAGCACCAGGGCAGTGACCATCCCCCTGTGCTGGGCACTGGTGAGGACTCGTCTCAAAACTTGGGGTCAGTTTTGGGCCCCTCACAACAAGAGACACTGAGGGGCCATGAGAAGGGAAGGGAACAGAGCTGGGGAAGAGTCTGGAGCACCAGGAGGCAGCCAAGGGACATACTGGGGCTCAGCCTGGAGAAAAGGAGGCTGAGGTGGGGGACCTCCTCACTCTCTGCAGCTCCCTGACAGGAGGGGGAAACCGGGGAGGGACTGGCCTCCGCTCTGAGGGAACAGGGACAGGAGGAGAGGAAATGGCCCCAAGTTGTGCCAGTGGAAGGTTTATATTGGATATTACTGGATAACTGTGAGAGAATGGTTTGTTTCTCATGGTCTCTTCTCTGTTAGTCTGAGTTTTGGAGGATGTGGTAGGTTTACAAATACACAGCAGAGGTTTTATACTGAAGAAAACAGCTCAAAAAGCACAGTTACTCTTAAGCTACATTACACAACTTCTTTGTGTAAGACGAGTAAATGGTATTGGTGGTGTGAAGTGCTGTACAAATAGAGCCTGCTTTGGCCACATCAGCCAGACTTCCATCACTAAATGACTGCTCACCAAAAGGGCTGTTGCCCTGCCAAGCATGCCCGCGTGCATACAGCTGCTTTACACCCTGGGACAGGTGACACTTTCATGTGGGGTTTTTTTCCTAGAAGGAGAAACCCTGTGTATTTTCACTTGCTTCAGCAAGAAAATTGCTTCTGCTCAGCCTTGTCTGAAAATTTCCAGCTCTGGAAGAGATTCTGATAGAAATCTTGTTTGCAAAGTGGCAGTTGTGAAAGATGCAATATTTTTCATGACAGCACATGGTTTGGAGCAGGGATGTTTGTCATGAAGGAGGTGTCTGGTCCCAGGCAAACCAGAAGGGCCTGACACATCACATCCAAGTTGACAGCCTTTTGGCAGCCCAGGGTGTCTGTGCTGCATCCAGCAGATGCTCTGAAACTTTGAGCCCACAGTGCAGTAGCTTTTTGTCCTCTGGCTGACTCCAAGGGGGCAGTGGCTGGCTCTACACAGGGCTCCAAAGGAAGGACTCGAGCTGTATCGTGTCCATCTTCCAGGTTTCCCAGGAGAAGGAGTCGGCTGGCAGGGCTCTGGAGCAGCTGCACCACGAGGCCTCTCGCCAGGAGCACACGCTGGCCCAGGTGTGCAGGGAGAAGGAGCTGCTGGGGCGTGAGAAGGCTGCCCTGGAGGTGCGACTGGAAGCCACGGAGCGGGACAGACAAGGCCTTTCTGGGCAGCTGGCAGAGGCCAGGTAAAGGCAGGGAGGAGACCCTGGGCAGGACATGACTGAAGGGCTGTAATTGTAAAGGTGGTAAACGCTACACGGGGGTTTCTTGGATCCGCTGTGCTTTTCAGATGTAGATTTGCTGTTGAGGCCAGATTGGGCCAGGCTGTCTGCCCTAGGCCTGGCAGTAAGGAAGGCCTGGGCATTCCCTCACAGGGCCCTGCTTTGCTATGAAAATGGCACAAATATGCTTTCTATATACAAGTTTCCATGCCACCCAATTTCTGTACTCAGATGTGGGGATTGTGAGCCACGTGATGTTGGAATAATCTCTGTGGGTGTCAGGAGCAAGGAACTCTTTTATCTCTGTATTTGCACCTTGTAGGTCAGTCAAGGAGACCCTGGAATCCAGCCTGTTTGCAGCTCAGCAGCAGGTTTCTCAGCTGGAGATCACCAGGAGTCACCTGGAAGCTCGGCTGCACACAGTCATGCAGGCCAAGGAGGTGATCCAAGGTGGGAGCCTCATGTGCTTTGTTTCTGGTGATGCCCTGGCCTAGAGAAGCTGCTGAAAAGGCCCCTCTGTCTGCAGGGCTGCTGAGGCGTGGAGGTGCTGGAGGCAGGGCCCTCCACTGAAACTGAAAGGGCTGGAGGTCAGTAAAGACTCTGAATCTTGCCATTGGTCATGTTTGCAGGGGAAGTGAAGTGCCTCCAACGTGAGCTGGAAGAAGAGAGAGCTCTCAGGGAACAGGAAAGGGAAGACACAGCCCAACAGCTCCTGCAGGCAGAGCAGCAGTACCAGGATACCCTCAGACTTGAGCAAACTGCTCGTCAAGGGGAAATAAAGAAGCTCCTGCAAGACCTGGTAGGAGACACTGAGTGTGTAAACTGTTCGGGCCAGCTCTGTGGGCTGGTTCAGCAGAATCAGAGCCTGAGCACAGGGAATGGGAGCAATAACCTGCCAGAGGCCTCCTGCTGCTGGGCCAGGCAGTGGAAGCCCCAGAGGATGATGCTGGGACAGTAAATGCAGCCACGGCTTCAGTGTGGCTGTCAGATGAGTTCCAGAGCAGGCTGGGTGGTCCCCAAGGGCAAGATGAGCCCCAGCTCTTGCCTGCCGTGGAGCAGATGCCAACAGCACTGCCAGCTGCACGTGAGGCAGCTTGGTTCCTTCCTTTCTGCCCTTGCCTGGGGACAGAGGGATCAGCTTTGGGCTGGAAGTATATGGAACAGGCCCCTTGTCCCTGGTCCTTCAGTCCTTGTGACTGGGTCATGGGGGTCCTGACCTCCTACTTGTCCTGCAGACCATCTGCACCTGCTCATGGCTGAAAAGGGAGGGGAACTTTGAGCACAGAGACTCTATGAGAGCAGAGAGAAAGCCTGAGGAGAGAGGTGCCAGGAAACAGGCAGCCAGCATGGACATCTCCTTTTTCCAGTGGTTTGACTCAGTGCTCGTGAAGGTCTCTCCAACAGAAGGCATTTCATGACTCCATGGTTCTTGCACCTGCTGCCCCTCCAGTCAAATTCCATGACAATAGGTCATGATTTCTGGTGGGAGGGCAGAAAGCCATTCCTAAGCCCTGTTCAGGTTGGGGTTTGTGGGAGGGATGAAGTTTCACATTTTTCTGTGAGGAGCTTGGCAGGCACTTCAACTTGAAGACTTTTCCTCCCTTTATCAGGCAAGTGAACAGGAAGAGCACCAGGCAGAGGTGCAGAGGATATTCAAGGAATGGGAAAAAGAGAAGGCAGAGACAGAGAGGGAGCATGAGAAGATTCTGTTTGAGATGACACAGAAAGTTGCCACCCTGCAGGCTCAACAAGAAGAGGAACGAACTAGATTTGAAAATGCCAGACAAGAGGTAAAGATTGTGAAAGGAGAATTGGTGTGGTTTTACAAGGCTGGAGCTGTGGGAGATGGCAGGATATTGAGCTGGGTGGAGCACGTCCTCCATGTCTTCTGCATTGCATTTGGGGGCACCAGGGGTGAACAGGCCTCTCTTTGGGACTAGGAATGAGACCTTGCATAAGAAGCCAGGCAGAAATATCACCTTTCAGTTGAGATTTTTGTGCTGCTGTTGTGTTCTGTTTTTTGCAAGACTCACCTCAGAGTATCTTCACTCTTCTAATAGTCCTCATGTGATGTTTACTAATAAGTGTTTATAGCCAAACTGAGTTTGTGGGAACTGAATCCCCAGGAGGATGGATGAGGATTTTCTTTTGTGGGAATAGGGAGGGCACAGCAGGAATGCTGACAAGAGAAAAATCTTTTAAAACCCTCCTCTGGAATATTTCTGAGCAGTAACTCAGAGGTGTCTTCTGGACTCTGCTTTAAGTCATTTTCTGGAAGCTGATTTGCATCCAGATCTCCTGTGCCAAAGCAACCCTGTCATATGCTGAGAGACTTCCTTGTGTCCTCCCCAAAGTGCTCTTCCTGCAGACTGCCTGGGGACAGCAGTACCCAAAACTGTGTCTGCAGGTATTGAAATGCCAAGGCAGTGCTCAGGGATGACAGTGTGTCCCTGGAATGTCAGAACTTTCCTAAGTCAGTTGAATACCTTGAAACTGAAGTAATTTTTACCAATGTGCTCCATAGAACACATGAGTTTTGTGAAGGAGCTGCTCCCTTCAGCTCTCACCAGCTTTGCACTTGTTCTGCTGCTCACAAGGTGCAACAGTCACTATTGAAAGATAAAGAGAACAGGGCAGAAGAGGAGGGACACCCTCAGAAGCACAGCCATAGACCAGGGAAATGCCACCCATTTCCTGGGAGACAACTGAGAGTCTGTTGGGGCTTCAATCATGGAAGGACCCTGTTTATGGTGCCAGTCTTCCCTGGGAAGCTCTGTCTCCTCCTGGGCAGAGAAGGACCCTGGAGGGCAGCAGCACAGTGCTCTGAGAAGGCAGGAGCCCATCAGTCCTTGTGTCCTGACACACACATGTTGTATGGGGAGTGTGAACCCATCCTTTTTGTTTCTGTGCACGTCCTGCTGGAAAAGCAGAATGAGAAGAGTTTTATTAGAGACACTGCTCCGAACTCAGGGAGAGCTAAGCCAAGCCTGCCAGCAGGTCCAGCAGCTGAGGCAGGAGGTGCAAGAGCAGCAAGAGAAGGGGCAGGTAAGTCTGAGTAGCCACAGAACAGAGTGAAGGGCACTAAGTACATAAAATGCAGATCCTGGGACTGAGAAGGGAAGGACTAGTGCAGGCACTGAAAGCACAGAGCCTGGTGAGCTCCAGAGCACAGCCCCAGCAAGGAAGGGTTGCAATGAAAGCAGAGCTGAGTAGAGAAGCCAGAAGAAGTGGTTGAAGGAATGCGGTTTTGAGAGAGAAAGCAGAAAAAGCTGAGCCTAAGGGCAGATCCAGGAACTTGCTCTGCATTTGTGTTCCCAGACCATCAAGGCAGAGCTGCAAGCAGAGCTGCAGGAAGCTCAGAGTGAATTCCAGGCAGCAGAGAAGAGATACAAAGAAGAACTCCAAAACATCAAAGAGGAAATTACTCTCCTCCTTGAGCAGAGGGAGGATCTACAAAAACAGGTGAGTGAAACAGCAGCAGCCACACCTATCAACTAAAGGTGGTTTGTGCCTTTGTCGCCTTTCCCTTGCAGAGCAGCAGCTGATGGGCTGATCCTGCTGACTGCCTCATGCTCTGGGCTCCAAAGCAGCTGCTCTGGAGGACACTGCCTGGGCTGCTGAAGCTCAGCTGCTGCCCTGGACAGCTGGGCTAGTCCTTTGGCCTGTTGGGCAGCAATCACCAGCAGGGATTTCTGCTGGCCTCTTACTGCTGGCATTGCTTTTTGAGGTGGTTTCTCAGACGCCCTTGGGGACCCCCTTGGATTCTGAAAGTTGTCTGTATCCACTGAGAATCTGATCCTGTCGGGACAGGGTGGAACTGAAAGTTGTCCTTTGCCTTTCCTCCCAGTCTGAGACATGGCTGACAGTGACAAGCTGTACTTTGACTGCTTTGTTGTGTTTGACTTGAGGTGGAACACTTGACATCTCAGCTTGCAGCCTCCAGAGAGTCTCAGAAAGCCATTGCCCACAAAGCTCAGCAAGACGTGAGTGAGGCTCAGGAACTGTCACAGCAGAAGGTGCTGGAGGTTGAGAAGCTCCGGAAGATCCTTGAGGAGGCTGAACATGAGAAGAAGGAGCAGAAAGTTTGTCTGCAGAACTTGGAGAGCGAAAGAAGCCATTGGGAAGAAGTGGAGAGGCAAAACTCACAATTCCAGTCTTCATTGAAGGCCCTAGAGGAGGAAACAGCCAGGTAAATGAAAGCCTGTAGGACTGTGCTTTCTGTGTTGTGGATTCCCTCTTTCCAATCTTTGCAGCTCTAAGTGGCTCTGGCACCATTTCCTAAGTGTCAGAGTTCTGAACTATCCATGCAGATGTGTGTGATTCTCTTGATGTTGTGTTTCATTTTATGTTAATCCCTCAGTTACAGTTCTTCTGAGGACAAAGGTCTTTAAAGTAGTTCTTCCCCTCTAAGGGGGTGTTCTGTTGTCAGGTTGGGGGGGTTAACACTGCACAAGGTGCAGTGTAACGATCTGGATGCATCCATCAGCTACACCCTGGGTCCAGGAATTTGAAACTTTTGGGATGTGTATCAGCCTGGCATCCTGATCCCTGTGCTTGGCAGAACCATCTGAAGGCCATGATTTGGGATCAAAGCCAGATAAGCAGAGTGACAGAATGTGTAAGTTTGGATGGGACAACAGTGGGGCCTCTGGTCCCACCTCGCTGCTCCATCGGGGTCATCTCAGAGCACATGGCACAGGATTGTGTGCACACAGCTCTGGAATATCCACACCCTCTCTGGGCTCTGTTCAGTGCTAGGTCACTGCACAGCAAAGTTCTTCCCCATGTTCAGGTGGAACTTGTTGGGCATCAGTTCCTGCCCGTTCCTCTTGTGCCATGGCTGGGCCTCCCGAGCAGAGCCCAGTCCCTGCTCTGCCCCTCCCTGCAGGCACTGCCAGCCATGGGGAGGTCCCCTCTAGTGTCTCCTCTGGAGGCTGAACAGCCCCAGCTCCCTCAGCCTTGGCTGCTCCCAGAGATGCTCCAGGCCCTTCAGCATCTCCGCAGGCTGCGCTGGACCCGCTCCAGGAGCTCCGTGTCTGTCCCGTGCTGAGGAGCCAGAGCTGGACATGGCACTGCAGCTGTGCCTGCCAAGGCTGGGCAGAGGGGCAGGGGCACCTTCCTGACCTTTTAGCAATGCTCTTCTAATGCACCCCCAGGGTCCCTTTGGCCTCCTTGGCCCCAGGGCTCACTGCTGGCTCATGGCCAGCTGCTTGTCCCGCAGGACCCTCAGGTCCTTCTGCCAGAGCTGCTCTCCAGCAGGTCAGCCCCAGCCTGTGCTGGTGTTGGGGCTTGTTCCTCCCCAGGTGCAGGACCTGCATTTGCCCTTGTTGAATTTCAGACAGTTCCTCTCTACCCATCTCTCCAGCATGTCAAGGTCTCTCTGAAGGGCTGCACAACCCTCTGGGGTATCAAACACTCCTCCAGCTTTGTGTCATCAGTGAACTTGCTGAGGGGGCATCAACCCCCTCATCCAAGTCATTGTTGAACCAGTTACAGAGTACTGGGCCCAGTACTGAACCCCAGGGGACACCACTGGTGACAGGCCTCCAGCTAAACCCTGCGTTGCTGACCCTCTGGGATCTGTCTTTCAGCCAGTTCTCAGTCCCATCTCACTGTCCACAGCCCACACTGCCTGAGTTTGTCCTGGGAATGTTGTGAAAGACAGTGTCAAAGGCCTTGCTGAAGTCGAGGTGCACAATATCCACTGCACTGCCCACATCCAGACAGGTAGATGTTTCATCGTTGAGGTCCATCAGGTTGGTCAAGCAGGATTTGCCTTTAGTGAATTCTGATCTTGGTGTCCATGTGGAGAGAGATGGCCTCCAGAAGGAGGTGCTCCATCACCCTTCCAGGGACTGACGGGAGGCTGAGTGGCCGGTAGTTCTGTGGCTCCTCCTTCTTGTCCTTTTTGAAGACCAGAGTGACATTTGCTATCTTCTAGTCCTCAGGCACCTCTCCTGGTCTCCATGACCTTTCAAGGATGACCTTGAGCAGCCTTGCTGTGGTGTTGGTGAGCTCCCTCAGCACTCATGGACTCATGCTGTCAGGGCCCATGTGGATATGAGTATTCTCTAAGCCAATCCTCCTTGAAAGGAAGACTTTCCAAGGAATTTCCAAGGGAAAGTCTTGCTTCCAGCATTCCTTTGCCCTTATGTTCTGAGTGAGAGATCTCTGAGGAGTGGTCTAGTCAGTGCAGATTGATGCAAAGAAGGTGTTCAGTAACTCTGTGTCCTCTGTTACCAGGGTGTCCCCTCTGTTCAGGAGCAGACACACACTGTCGTTTGTTACCAATGGATTTGAAAAAGCCCTTTTTGTTGTCCTTGATATCCTTAGCCAGATTTAATTCCAAGTGGGCCTTGGCCTTCCTTGTCTTATTTCTGCTTCCTCTGCTCATCTGTGTTCATTTCAAGTGTCCTGACCCTGGTTCCATCTCCTGTGTATTTCATGCTTCCCCCTGAGTAATGATGGGAGTTCTTTATTTACCCACACAGGTCTCTTGCCTCCTTTGCCACGTTTCCTGCTCATTAGGATGCATTCTTCTTGAGCCTGGAGGAAGTTATCTGTGAACATCAACCAGCACTCTTAGACCCCTTTTACCTGCAGGGCCTGTTTCCATGGAATTCTTTCAAGAAGATCCCTGGAGAGGCTAAAGTGAGCTCTCCTGAGGTCCCTGACTGTAATCTTACTTGCTGTCTTCCTTCCCCCTCACACCCAACTGAACTCCACAGTCACTGAAGCCAAGGCTGCCCCCAAACTTCACTCTCAGCAAGGTCTTCCCTGGTTGTCAGTATGAGGTTGAGCAGCCCACCATTCCTTTTGGGATCCTCCCCTGCCTGTGACAGCAGGTTGTCATCATACTTTTGAGGAACATCCTGGACTGTGTTGCTTCTCCAGCTGATGTCAGGGTAGCTAAAGTCCCCCACAAAAACCAGGGCCTGTGACTTTGAGGGTGCTTCAGGCTACCTGTAGAAAGCCTCATCCACTTCTCCTCCAGATCAGGTGGCCTGTAACAAACACCCACAGCAAAGTGACCCTTACTTGTCTGCCCTTTTATCCTGACCCATAAGCTCTCAATGTGCTCATCATCTGCCTCAAAAAAGGGTTTGATACATCCCAACTGTTGCCTCACCTAGAGGGCAACTCCACCACCCTTTCTGAGGCACCCAAGAAACAAGAATGCCTTTTACCATCAGTTACTTTGTTCCACAGGCTGACTGTGTGTCTGGAAGAGAAGGACCGGAGGATCAGAACCCTGGAAGAAACAAACCTTGCCCAGCAGAACGAGGTGTCTGAGCTCCATTCTGCTCTTCACCAAACTGAGCAGGTCCTTTCAGATCGCAAGGGAGAAGTGCAGGAGCTCAAGAACCAGGTGACTTATGCACTGGAGTCCTTGTCTCCAGGGACATACAATACCATGTCCAGCTTGCTTAAACCCTACTGGATTCCCTCCCAGCAGCACACGCTGCTCCTGTGCTCTGCCCAGAGACACCACACCTTGAGGTCAAGGCTGGATCTGGTGTCTCCTGCCTGTGTTTGTCCCTGTTCTCTCCTGGGTCCCAGCATGAACTCTCTGAGGAGAAGCAGCAGACTGCTTTGAGCTTCTCCATCCCTCTGTTGCCAGTGTAGTCCCTGATGGAGTTTGTGCCTGTGCTGGGCACTGAGCAATGTGGGGACACAGAGGTGGTTCTGTCACGTTGGGGAAGGTGCCTCTGCCTCAGCCAGTTCATCTGGTGTTCTGGAGCTGCACCCTCAAACATTCCCATTGCCTCCCCTCTCCATGTTTTGAGTTTATTGTTCCCCATTGCAACCCTTGACTTTGTGCCTTCTGTTTCTGGAGTGTTTTGTGCTGGAAGGAATTTCTCCTTCATTCCTGGCTGTACAGCCCTTTCTGCTGCCTCAGGAGCTGCCCTGTCCCTGACACTCTGTGCATCCATGTTCCAGATCCAGGCCCTGCAGGAAGCAGTGCTGGAGAAGGAGGCTGCCCAGGCAACTCGACAGCAGCAGCTGCTGCAGGTCCTGGAGGAGTCTCAAGCAAGCGAGCAGAGCCTGAGGGACTCTCTGCACACCCTGGAGGCAGAAAGGTCAGATCTGCGTTTGAGGCTCCACAGCTCTGAGCAGAGAGCAGAGGCCTTGGCCACAGAGTGTCAACAGGCCAACAGTGCCCACCAGGAAACCCGATCCCAGCTGGACAAACTGCACTTGGTTCTCCACGGCATGATCAGTGACAGCAGAGACTTTGTCACTTGGAGCTCAGGCAAGTGTTGAGCGCTGGGTTAGCACATCTCTAGAGCTTTTAGAGCAGGTGGAGGAAGGGGTGTTGTGTGGTCATCCTGGCCTGAGAGACTCATCCTTTCACTTTAGGCTGCCTCAAGCCTTGGGAAGTCTTGAAAGTTTGACATCTTTGCAGAGACACAAGTCCATGTTTGTATATGGGGAAATGATCAGCATCAGAACGGAAAAGGGCCCGAGTCCTGTCACAGCACAGGGCACGTGCAGTCAGCTTTAGGGCAGCACTGACATGAGTGGTCCTCAAATAACATCAGCCTGTGACACATGGCTTGCTGTGGCTCGAGCTCTAGGATGATGGCAAAGGCACTGCCACCTTCTCCTGTGTATAAAGAGGCCTTGTATGCTGGAGACCCTTGGATTAAGTTTTGAAACAGAATGTCTTCTCTCTTCAGAACAGGGTCATGTGGATCAAGCTGCTTTTCAGGCCACGGACCTCTCTGCAGAGCTCACGGTGGACAGAGTGGCAGCAGCCCTACAAGACCTGCATCAGCACGTGGAGCAGACTCAGAAAGATCTGGTAATGTGTGCCCTGGGCACCTAGAAATGCTGTCCCACAAGCAGAGTGCCAATGCCAGGATGGGTGTCACTCCTGTTAAGAGGGGGTTGTCTCACTGCCACGGGGAGGAAGGAGGATAATGATCATATCTACCATTACTGTGCCAGCAGTGGCTCTGAGAGGTGATTCTGCTCCTCTTACTTCTTCCAGGCTGACACCAGGAAGAAAACACAGGTCTTGGAGCTGGAACTGAGCACAAGAAAGACTGAGAGGGACCACTGGTGTGCCCGCAGTCAGGAGCTGCACAAACAATTGGCTGAAACCCAGGAAGGTACAGCTTTTTTCCCACCCACTGCTCTGTCTTGCCTCACCATTGGCGATCTCTGATGCCACACAGAGGAAAAGTGCAGTGCCTGGGGTAAAAACCAAGCAGCAGGAGACTTCTCCATAGAAGACCCAGGGCAAGCTTGTAAATGGAGAAGGATCCCATGGCTGGCAGTGCATCTGGCTGTGCTACCGGGATCCTGTGCAGAGGAGGTGCCTTTCAGGTCCCATGTCTCTGCTAAGTAGGAGGACCTTGATGTCTCCAAACTCCAGGCCATTCCAGAGCTATTGGCCTGTCAGTAACGTGGCTGGACAGGCACCTCTGCCCATTTCCCTGTCTTAGTCTGCCCACTGTGCTTCACAACTGCATTTTCACCTCAGTGTCTTGTTTTCCTTGCCTCAAACTGTCTCTCAGGTATTGCTGGTCAGTTCCCAGGGTCCTAGTCAGTCTTGGCTTTTGCCTCTTCCTCCTTCTCCTTTGGGACCCTGCATCTGGCTCTCCCCTCCTGTCTCTCTCCCTGTTTGCCCCATGTCTGTTCTCCCTGCTTCTAACACTGTGGCTGAGGGGCTGCCAAACCCTCAGTCCTGGTCTTTCAACAAGCAGAAGGGCAAACACACTTTCATGTTCCTCTGAACCTTTCCATTTTTATTCTCCCTTTTTCTCTACCTGGAAGTTTCCCACATTTCTGTCAGCTTTGGAAGCCCTTTGGCCTTAGGCCCTGGGTGACACAGACAGGCAGAGAAGACACTGCTGTTGTGTCTGCAGGATGCACATCAGTTTGTCTTTCTTTGCTTTTTCCCTTGCCCTTTGGCCTTTCCTGCTGCAGCGCTGGGGACAGCAGAACACAAGAGAGATTCCCTAGAAGCTGCCCTGAAGGAAGAGGCCTCTGCAAGGAAGGAAGAGGCTCAGACTCTGCGTCAGGAGGTGGAGTCTCTGCAAAGAAAACTGCAGAGCATGGAGGAGCTAAAACAGGATGCGCTGGTGAGACTGGCAGAAGCCAGAAAGGTTGTTTTCTTGTTGGTTTTGGATCATCCTCTAGGGGATGGGAGCATGGAAACTCTACACAGGAGAGATTAAAAACCACTCCCTATTGCCCCAAACCCAGGAAAGCAAAGGTTGGGGTCCTTTGAACTTCCCTTCCTCCCCAATGGAGAGCACACTGTCATGGCACTGCCTAAATCAGGCTTAAGTCTGACCTGGAATCCTGCCTGCACTTCTGGCAGCTCCTCCCCAAAGGACACCTCGAGTAGAGCTCCAAGAGCTCAGGGAAGGGCAGAAAGGCAGCTGGGACTGGCTGAGGGAGCTGGGAAAGACGCAGAGTAAAGGGGGGCCCAGGAAAGGTCTGCAGCATCCCGAGAGGCAGGGAGAGAGGGGCAGCCCGTGCCTGCCACTGCAGCAGGAGTTCAGATCTGCCACGAAGAGCAGACACAAGAGATGGAATGATTGACTCTTTTTGTCCCTGCTTTGCAGCATGAACGGGACAGGCTGCAAGCAGAGAAACAACAACTGGAGTGTCACATCAAACTTCTTGAGGAATCGGTTACAGCCTCTGAAATCCAAGCAAATTTAGCAACAGAGAGGAGTCACTCCCTTGAAGAAGAACTCCAAACTGCACTGTCCATCTTAAAAATGAAAACTGAGGAAGTTGAAAACCAGGAGAAGAAAATGGAGATGCTCCAGAAAGAGGCCGAAGAGGGGAAAGTTGTGCAGGAGAATCTCACTCGTATGACAGCCATCCTGTCAGAGAGGGAGAGAGAAATGAAGATGTATCAGGAGCAGATGAGAGTCCTGGAAAAGCAGAAAGAAATGCAAAAAAATGCTCTCAATCAGGTTATTAGGGACATAACAGAGAAAGAAAGAAAGACAGAATCCCAGCAAGAACAGATAAAGGAGCTGGAGAAGCAGCAAGAAAAACAAAGGATTGCTTTAAAGAAAGAGCTGGAAGGGAGAGAGCGGGAGATGAGATGCCAGGAAGAACAGATACTGGAGCTGGAAAAGCAGCGTGAAATGGAGAGGGCTTCTGTCAGCAAGGTGACCAGGGAGCTGGCAGAGAGGGAGCAGGAGATCAGATCCCAGCAAGAAGTGATAGGGCAGCTGGAGAAGCAGCTGGAATTGCAGAGCGCTGCTGTCAGCAAGGTGAGCAAGCAGCTGGAAGAGAGGGAGCAGGAGATCAGATCCCAGGAGGAGAAAATAATGGTTCTAGAACAACATGGTGCATCACAAGTGAGAAATCTGCTTGAGGACCTTGATCATATGAAAGGAAACCTGCAGGAGAAAAACTTGGAGCTTCTGTCTCTGAGTCAGCAGATTCAAGAACTGGAAAAGGAGAGAGAACAGGGGAAATCTGTGCATGCCAGCCTTGAACAGCTGAGGGGAGCTCTTCAGCAGAGAGACAGTGAGTGTGACACTCAAAGGGAAGAGTTAAGGCTCTTGCAGCAGCACAAGGAAAAGCAAGAGGGGCATCTGCAAGAGCTTCTTGATAAAGTAGAAAACATGACACACTCTTTATCTAGAAAAGATCAAGAGCTTGAGTCACAACAAAAGCAACTCCAGGAAGCTGAAGAAGCCCTGGAAATGCAGCTAAGGACTGTCCGTGACCAACTGGAGCAGACCTTGGCAACCTTAAAAGAAAAAGACAGACTCATAGACATCCAAAAGCAACAAACAAAGAACTATGAGGAACAAACAGAACAACAGATCAATGTCTTGCACAGAGACTTAGAATACACGAGGACAGTACTGAGAGAAAAGGATGTCATGATTGAATCTCAGAAGGAACTGATTGAGACCTTCCAAAAACAACAAGAAGACTCTGAACAGCAGAAGGAAATTCTGCAGCATCTTCAAGTGGAACTAAAGGAAAAAGAGCAGGAAATTTTGTCCCTTAAAAAGCAGTGTGAGGCATGCAGGGAAAAGGAGGAAGAGCATGAAGCTGAGCAAAGAAATTTCCAGGCAGCAGCCCTGACTCTGAAAGAAAGAGAAGAGAAGATCCGCATTCTGGAGGAAGCCATCTCTAAGCTGCAACAGCAAAAGGAGGAGACAGCGGGACAGACTAAAGCCAGCATGCAAAAACCAGAATATGCTGAATCCTCTTTAGAAGGCAGAGGTCAAGAGAGAGGGTCTCTGCAAGAGCATGTCCAGGACCTTCAAGAGCAGAAGGAGGTGGAAGGCAGGCAGACTCAAAGTATAGAGCAGAATGAAGACAAAATGAGGCAGACGTCACAAGAGAACCATTTGGAGTTCCTCAAGCAGACAGAACAAATGAGCATGTTCCAGCTTCAGGAAGAAAGCATGAAAGTAGCACTAACATCATGCCAGAAGCAAATAGGTCTGCTTGAGGAAGTGGGGAGGGACAAAGATGAAGACAATGAAACTCTTCTGCAAAAACTCCGGCACCAAGAAAAAGAAGTGAAGCCTTGGCAGAATCTCCAGCTTAGGCCAACCAAGAAGAATGAAGAGGTTAGACATGAGGGAGAGCAAGAGAAGCTGCTAGAAGAAGCCTTCCCTGAGAAAGAAGGACAGACCAAAGCTCAAAGAGAGCAAAAGGAATTAGAAGAGGAAATAAGAGCTCTTCAGGAAGACCTCCAGCTTGTTCAGCAGACTCTGACAAAGAAAGATGAAGAGATCAAGTGCCAAACAGACAGAGTCAGATATTTAGAGGAGACCCTGACAGGGAGAGAACAAGAGCTCACAAGGCAGAGTGAACTCCTGAAAGAATTAACATCAACTTTGCAATGGAAGGATGAAGGGGAGACCCTAAAGAAACAAATCCAAAATTTCCAAAAATGGGAGGAAGTAAAAAAGACGAAAGTTCTCCATGAGAGAGACCATCTCTGGCAGAGGCAGAAGGAGCTAAGGCAACAATGGCAGGCTGAGAGGAAAGCAAATGGGGAGGAATTGGAGCGTGTGGCTGCTGCTTTGAAGGAGACACAAAGCAGAGAACTCGAATGGAGAGAGAAGACACAAATACTGAGAGCTGCCCTTGATGAGAGTGAAATGGCCAAAGGGACTCTGGTGAAAGAATTAGTCATCCTGCAGAAAATGGTTTCAGAGAGGGACACAGACCGATTTCATCAACAGGTAGGCACTAGGATTGATCCTCAGTCCACTCTTAACATCCGTGAAGGATTCCAGTGATGTTCCCCACCAAGAGGTGGCAATAGAGATTCCCATCAGTACTTGAGCAGCTTGGGCAAAGCAGCCAGGGCTGCAGCCTCGTCGGTCTGTGTGGCTCCAGCAGAGACCATTCACCTGCGAGAATGTCTCCTGGCAGGCCCGCAGAGACTGACACAGCTCTGGAGTTTGCTGTTCCAATCAGCTCAGGTCCAAAAGCTGCCCATGGGGAACTCTTTCTCCCATGCCTAGGCAAGGTCAGCCAACATGTGGTAGCTTGGATTTGGCATGGAAATGAAAGGGAGCCACTGAGCAGGCTGATGGACTGACCTTGGCAGGGTTTTGAACTGATGGCTGAACAGCAGCTGCACTGCTGGAGCTCAGAGGATGCTCTCAGAGATGGAGGCACAGCTTGTACAGTGTACTAAAAAGGAATGGGATTTATACCATTGCCTGATCAGGTTAAAGGCTTCAGTGCTTATTCAGGATCTGCTTGTTCCACCATCCAAAAAGCACAAAGGCAAATTTGTGTGGATTTCTCCCAGATGAACTGATTTGGGTCCTGCTGGTGGAACAGCTGCAACAGCCTTGCCAGGGATTTGCCAATATTCTGGCATTCCATTAGTGTATTGGTGTAGAAAAAACTGCTAATAAAACACTGTATTTATGCATTACACATTTGCACATGACTTGAGAAACCTTACTGGCAGCCTGATCAGGATGCTGACAGGTCTTGGACCTGCTGATAGGAAGTAAAGAGGTGACAGGGGAAGGAACATGAAAACAATGGGAGATTTGAGTTCCATTCATGTAGATGAGCTGTGCAAGAGCAGTCGATCAGGAAATGCAGCTGCATCATAGAGACTGGGTTAGTGCTGGTATCAAGGCCACATTTATCCATGTTCCAAGGAGCAGTTCATGAGGAAAGGCAGGGCAGGGGAGGTGACTCCTGACTCGGTTTAGAGCAGCACACACAGCTTAAGAATGTGATTTTTTTCTACAGAGCAGTTCTGTGTGAGGATGTAACAGGTAAAGAGAACAGAGAACAAACCCATGGTGTTCCATCAGTGCACAAATACATGCTTCACCCACAGCTTGCACATGTTGGGTTGTCTAAGGACAGAGAGTACAACTCTAGATAGGAGAATGTGCAGTGATAGTCAAAGAGGATGACCAAAGAGGGTAAATAATTTTCCTAAGAGGAAATTTTCCTAAGAGTAAATGTGAAATTCTTCACAATCAACAAGAAGTGGCTGAGAGGAAGGGAGCTGGAGATGCCACAGACCTTTGTAAAACTATGAAGTGGCTGAATAGGAAATGATTGCTTCCACTGCAGGACACTGAACAAAACTAGCAGAAAGCACATCCAGAACACACAAGTCAGTTCTCCATTGTGATTTGGAGAAGGGGATGTTGCCTCAGCCTGTGCACCAGGGGGAGAAGGGCCTTATCCATTCCTGTTGTGGTCACTCTCCCCGATATGTTGGTTCTAACACCTTCTAATCTTTATATGGCACCAGTTCACAGAATCTCCTCTCTGAATGCCCAGCAGGCTGTTGCAGAAGGGGGGCAGCTGTCATGGCTCTCAGAGAAGAGACTCATATCACAGAGCCTGGAATGTCTTCAGCGAACAGTTGCAAGGCTGGAAGATGAGAAGGTGGAGCTGAAGCAACAAAATTCTGAGCTCAGGAGGACTCTTGAGCAGGTAAAATTGCATTTGCTGCCTCTGCAAAGCCTCCCGGTTGTCTGGAACACAACACCATTCCCAGACAGCACTTTGGAGTCCTCACCTTGTTTTCTTCCCTCTCCCTCTCCCCGCTGTGTGCACACCTTTTATTTTCTCTCTCTTCTGGCATCCCAAGGACTTCACAAATGCACCTTCACTGCAGTGCCCCCCTCCTGGGCCCAGTGTCCCCAGACACACACCTGACTCTCTTCCATAGACCACATTCAGTGCTCTTTTGTTCCCTGGTGCAATTAAGGGTCTGTGAGCAGAGACCTCCTGGCCTTGATGTCCACAGGTCCTTTTGGCCCAGGGTTTCTGTCAGGTTTCTGTGAGCCTTTCTGCCATCCAATGTGCAGGTGGAACGTGAACGGAGGAGGCTGAGGAGGTGTTTTCTGGGTCAGATGCTCCCAGGTGCCTGTGGATTGTCTCTCTCCCAGTCTGACCAGCACATGGTGTCCACTTCTAGACAGGTGAGAACAGAAGCTTCTTTGCTGGCAGGAGGCTCTGACCATACAGAGGAGTGATGGCAAATCCCAGTGGCAGTAGCCCCCAACAGAGACCTAATAGAAGTCAGATATAAGACTATGGCCCTGAGCAGGCTGCAGACTAAAGTGAAATCCTTGTTTTTCTTCACAGGAGGAGTCTCATGCTCACTGCAGTCAGCGATTAGCAGAGTTACAGGAGCAGGTGAGGAGTAGGAAAACTCTTCTCAAATGCTGTTGTGGCTGTATTGATGGGTGCAGCTTTGCATGATGCTCCAGCCTGAGGTTTGTTTGACTGTCAGGAAGTGAATGCCCCAGGCAGTGTCAGTCCTGCTCCTCTTGGCAACAGCCAAACTACATCCTTTACCTGGGTCTTGTCTCTGACTTGCATAAAGGTCATGCAGTGTGGGAGAGGGGCTGGGAGGAAATTCAGAACACTGGAAGTCACCTGAAAGTATCAGGATCATAGAATCATAACACCCTTAAGGCTGGAAAAGCCTTCTGAGATCATCTGT